>NW_016160938.1:35297-45925 GCF_001687245.7 Rhagoletis zephyria | reverse complement strand
ATCATAAAAAAATTTTTAGTACTAACTCAACTCCAGCGCCAACTGGCGGATTACTTTTCCACGCCCCCTTTTTAAAGAGCCGTTTTTTCTCAATGAGCATGTGATTAATTTCATATATCTCCACACGAAGTGTTCCAGTACTGTACCACGAAAACTTCCAGAGATATGCAGTATGAAATTCGGCTTGTGTGGTAGGTGCCACGACCCCTTTTCCAATAGCTCCATATTTTCTACATGACTATGCGATTAATTTCATATATCACCACACCAAGTTCCAGTACTCTACCAAGAACAATTATAGAGATATGCAATAAGAAAAATTCGACTTGTATGGGAGGTGCCATGCCCATATAAAGTTCCAGTACTCTACCATGAACATTTCTAGAGGTACTTATTATGAAAAATTCTGTTTGTATGGGAAGTGCCACGCCCCCATTTCAAATAGTCCGAATTTTTCTCCATGAGTATGCGATTGATTTCATATATCTCCATACCATGTTCGAGTACTCTACCATGAACACTTTCAGAGATATGCAGCATGAAAAATTCGGTTTTATGGAAAGTGCCACGCCTCCTTTTCCAATAACCACAATTTTTTTTCATGNATTTTTTAGTGCGAAAAACGGAAAAGTTTACATTTTGAAGAAACTCTTCTATCTTGTTCCATTTAATATATGTGACATAATGAAAGCTACACTGGTGGAAATTAGAATAGACTCGCCTTACTTTGAAGAGTTTTGGCTATATTTTCATGGTTTATTTTATGTTTAATATTTTTTTATAAAAGCCTAACTAGCTATACAACAAACTTTATACAATACTTATAAAAATTCGACAAATTTTCACAAAATTTTTAAACTTTTTATTCAGAATTTTTAGAAAAATGTGTGGTATGCAGTTTGGTAGCCCATTCAATTTTAGGATCATAAAGTGCAAGTTTCAAGTGGCTAGAAAATACCGTTGATTTTTGAAATCTTTTTTTGTTGACGATGCTAGGTATTCTCTTCCATATAAAAAAATTGTCGAGCACAAGAGCAAAGTCAACGGTATTTCGTAGCCAATTGAAACTCGCAATTTATTATCCCCAAATTGAACGGGCTACAAAACTGCATACCAGAAATTTTTAAAAAAATTCGGAATAAAAAATTTAAAAATTTTTTGAAAATTTGTCGAATTTTTATAATTTTTGTATAAAGTTTGAAAAGGGGATTTATATAACGTTTGTTGTATAACTAGCCGGGCTTTTATAAAAAAAGTTAAACATAAAATAAACCATGGATATAGACAAAACTCTTCAAAGTAAGGCGAGTCTATTCTAATGACCGGCAGTGTACCTAAAAATTATTTCAAGGTTCACCCAAAAAAATTCACAAAAAGAATTGAAATGTTAGAATCTTTTTTTTTTGTTTTTTTTCTGTTTTTTCGAATATGCAGTTTTATAGATCATTAAAGTTTATTATAATAAAGTGCAAGTTGGCTTATTGGTCTCGTTCAGTTTTTATATTTTTTTCGCTAACATTTCGAGCACATCTGCATGCAAAACAAAAATTTAATTTGGTAAACATTTTTTATAGCATTCCAAATATATTTTGTTTTCCTTTTGGGGGAACCTTACAGTGGTTTTCAACTAGTATGTAACATCTTTTAGCGGGAACAGGAGAATCAATTCTTATAAAATTGATGCTTATTCTCCACTTTGCACTAAAAATTTAATATAACCAAATAAAAAATTTAGTATTGGGCTAAGCTGGTCTTTTGCAAATTTTGTATTTTATTTCATTAAAAAAAGTAATCAAATTGAATGAAAAATGGCTCCAGTAATTATAAACACTTAATGCCAGTTTTGAACCACTATGAGCCGGTGCTACAAGTTCGAGTTTTTTCCGACAAAGGACTGTAGTTTTAACTATCTAGTCTTGTTTGGATAGGTGAACTCCATTGAGTGCGAAGTTTTTCTCAATTTTTTTCTGTTTTACTGGTAATGCAAAATACTCGTACTTCGAACTTACATATTTTGTATTATTGATTACTAAATTAAAGCAAAACTTAGGCAGTTATGTTATAATTGTGGTTATGATTTCTGATTAACAGTAAATGTTGCTGTATAGCAGTGGCGGATTAACAATCTGGTGGGCCCTGGTGCGAAATTTTTTTGGGGGCCCTTTTCCATATAAATATTTTGCGATTAGAATACAGTTTGATCGTTATAAATTTAAATTGCGGTTCATGTAACATATTTGATCATTGGACGTTGTTTTGCTCTGTGCATTAAACGCACTACTCCATAATATTGATGTCATTTTATATTGACATTTTTTGGTTATTGTTATAGTCAGTGTTTAAAAAACTGCAATAACTTTCATTTCATTTGCTATCACTTAAACTTACTGCTCTGAACAACAAAGCAGTNGTATCCAAATGATCTCAATGAAGTTCAACTAACTGATGAATGTCAATTTGCCAAAAATTACTTTACTTTTGATAACTTAAATGATGAATCGATGTACAAAACAATGTTCGATGATCATCTTTGTGAAACTTTCCCGAATTTAGACATTTTATTACGCATTTATTTATGCATGTTTGTCACTAATGTTACAGAGCAAAGATAATTTTCAAAATTTAAATTGATAAAAAATTGTTTGCGTAACACTATGGGAGATGATCGTTTGAACAGTCTATCAGTTCTTTCCATTGAAAATAACTTGTTGGATGAATTAAACTTTGATGAAATTATTGATAAGTTCGTAACACTCAAGTGCAGAAAAGTTGTGGTTTAATTTTGTTGGGCAAATAAATAAAAATCTATCATATTATCATATGAATATTTTTTTTCATTGGCCCCCTTGAGTCCGGGGCCCTGGGGCAATGGTCCCAAAATTTGTTCGATAATCCGCCACTGCTGTATAGAAAAAATACATAAAATAAAACCAGTTTATCCCATTTTTGTTTCTTCTTTTGAAAACGGAGAACAGGTATTTTTCAAATTGTCATTTTTCGAATAACTCTAAAAGAGTTTTCGTGAAAAAAGCAGATAATCGAATACTCTATGCATATACTAATACAATAGGGTGGTAAAAAAAATCCACAGGAACATCTACTGCGGAATTTTCTTGCTGCCACCCTCCAGACTTATAAATCGAATAAAAATCCTGCAGCAATAGAATTATAATACAAATTTAATTGTAAAATTTTACTAAATATTTTTTCAAACTGTATGTAATGTGGACACAAATACATAAAATAACTGACAAAGTCGTTGGCAACATTTTAAAGAAGAAAAAAAAAATGCATCACATTTTTATTGTTTGAACATTTCTGAAGAGTAAAATTTTTATTTGATCAAAAAATATTTTTTTTACGATTTTTACAGCAAATCTACGAAATGTGTATTTGCCCCATGAGAAATATATGGAAAACTTCAAAGCTCCGACCACCCTAATAAAATATTACACTGGCTCACTGTACTCACAAATCTAGTTTCTTTTGATTAACTGAACCATCAAGTATGGTTACTTTTATGAACACGATTTAAACTGCTATTAAATTTTCTTTTTTTATTAAACAAAAAATATGTTGCTAGAAAAAATCTGCTCAGCAAATTATGCAAATAAGCCAAGTTATAACTTACTGCTAGCTATTTCCACCAAAAGCATTAACAACCACAATCGCAGTGGGGAGAAGCTAATACAAAGATTAAGACTGAACATAGTCATAATTTTATAGTCAATAAGGAAGCATTGGCGATTTGGTGCTTTTAATATTCGGGCAATGCGCCAATGTAGCCAATGATGAAGATACATTTTTTTTTACTTTCCTTTGCATTGAGCGGAAAACTTCAACGAATTTTCATCATTCCTTATTGGGCAGTCTTCCTCTAAGGCTCACTGACAGGATGAAGTACTTGAGCTTGATTCCTGATAGTAAGTTTTTCTGGAAGCCTAACGTAGAGGAAAGAGTTCAGTAGGCCACAGTGGTAGAGTGGCCATTGGCAAACGCTGGGGTCTCTCACCGAAGGTAGTTAATTGGCTTTATGAAACTATAAATAAGCCAATTTATGGAACGCACTTCACAATTCTTTCATCGTCAAGCAGCTGGAAAGGGTGCAAAGAGCCGCCTTAATTGCAATCAGTGGGGCACTTTGAACCACACCAACTCTGGTGCTTAATGCCATGTTAAATTTTGTGCCGCTATGCGCGCCGCTGTACGGCTAAGTGGGGTGGGCTTTAATTTCTTCTTGAGCTATGGGCACTCTAGTATTCTAAAAGGCTTCGGGTTCCTACCGACTCGGACAGACCACTGCACCCCGGTTTTGCGTCCGATGGTTCTGTCACCACCCACATTCCAGCGAAAGACGACTGGGAGGGGTGCAGTATTTGGAATCAGGGTCAGGTAAACTTATTTACAGATGGATTAAAGCTGAATGGGAAGGTTGGTGGAGGTGGAGAATTCTCCATCAACCTTAAATTTAGGCTACCGGAACACGCAGCAGAGGTGGCCGCGATAAAAGAGGCATCGGACTGGTTTTCGCCAGTGCAACACCATTTAAAAAAGTGAATATTTATTCCGAAAGCCAAGCAGCTATCAAGACTGCTGGAGTGTTTGACTTCCTTATCGACCGCGTCGGATTACTTTGCTATTAAGTTTATTTGGGTTCCATGTCACAGAGAAACCTCTGAAGACTGCATGGCGAATGAGCTCGCCAGTGGGAGATCCTGACTTTTCTCCTGATTTTGTGCGGTCTGCTTCTGAACAGATGGGCGTTTAGTCAGCTCAGCGAGTACTGGGCGAAGACCTTGGAATGCAAAGTGACAAAATTCTTCTGCCCACGTGTATACCTGAGGCGGCCGGGGGAGCTCTTGAGACCAAGCAAGTTACAGTTAAGGCACAGCGGACGGTTTAGTCGTGTCTAAGTGGGCCTGCTAATCTTACCTAACCTAATTTAACCTAAGGTAAGAGGAGGGATATAAGGAATCTCTAGTAGGGCATCAAAATTGGCCCTCGGTGGCCTCAGTGTGTCCTTTTCCTGTGCTGGAGGGGGACAGCCAAGAAAACCCAACCCAATCTACTCCATTTGGTAAGCTGGATGATACCTCCGAAGTGAGACTCCGATATTTTCATCTAGTATCGCCAGGAACCAAAGGATCTATGCCTGGCGCGCATGCAGCCATATTAGCTTAACCTACGAATGGATTTTCTCGTGCTATTCGGATTATGGGTTATTTCCTTAAGCACCAAAATAAATAATTAGCAAATTTGGCCGGTATTTTTTACTCAAAATAACGTAGTTCAATCTTAAAAAAATTGCTTGCTTTTTATGATCAAATGCATACCCGGTATATGGTGTATCACTTTGCCGCTGCTTCAAAAAAAAATAAGTCTGTTCATCCTTTGAAGAATTAGCATCAGTTTCAGTTTTTGAGCTAATTATCGTCGTACATATACATTTTAGTCTGAAATTTCATTCTCTGCAACATAAATATTTAAATCAACACACAACCTCGTTGTGCCTCAACGGATGTGACAAGGAGTTCCGTAACCACATCCTACGGAGTCTGCGCTGTTATACAAACACACAAAGCCAAACATGTAAGCTTTCGCGAATATGTACTTACATCTATACCTACATACGCTTGTTTAAGTGAGTGTCAATGAATGCACTCTTGTTGGCATGCGTTTACATAAGTGTACGAAGTGCCAGTGGCACATATAATTCTATTATTTTTCATTAACAAAAGTTCAACTAGAAACCAAGCGAGCGACAATGGCTCCTCAGCGTAGCAAGCCGCAAGTACGGAGGTGTACGCGCACTTTAGCGGCGGTTATTCCACTTCAAGCAGGCACAACAAGACGTGCTTAGAAGGACGTGCACACGTATACATATGTATGTATAGCCACATACGTGTGTATGACCAGGTGGCTAACAATGTATGGCCACAGCGCAGTCAGACAGGCAAGCAAACACACAGACAGACAGACACGCACGAGCGACAACAATGATGCTGCTTTTTATGGCATTTCACTTCCTGAGGTATGTGGCTGTGTGTGTGTACTTACTTTATTTATAAGCAACCAAACTGTGTTGCCATTTTATTTTTAAACATCAGCTTTTTTTTTTAAGTTTTCTATGGAGTCGCAAGTGCATTGAACTTTTAAGTGTCGCACGCATCAAAGAGGTTGTTAGCATAGTTAGTGGCGGTTTATTGCAGCAACTGAGTACGAACTGACTTTTCCCCGCACTTTATTCGATTTGGTATTTCACTGTTGTTGCGTTTTACTTTTTGTTTTTTACTTTCTTTGCTGCAATAAAGCTATACACACTCTATGTACTCTGTTGCATGCGATTTAAGTTGTTTGTTAACTTCTAGTCTTCGCCACTTCTGTACACTAAAACCGCTGCATAAACTAGCCAATTTGCTGGAAATCAGTGCGTTTTATATGAGTTAAATAAACTTTTTATTGCCAGCAGCTGCTTATGACCCAGTAAGGCAGACAGTTGGTTACATTTTAGTATACATTTTGTATATAAGTAAATACGTATGTAGTTGGGTTTGTAGTTGTAAATAGTTATATTGGTCAATGAACTTTTTAATGCGATGCTTAAATTCTGTATTTATAATATGGGACTTGCGCATATATATACATATGTATGCATATATATCGCGCCCTAACCGCAAAATAAAGATAAGCGCGATTTTTTCCAAAACTTACTTTTTGACGCAGAAATTATCCTAAGAGAATTTGTTACATATTGTTACATGTTATACAAATATGTATGTGTGTATGCAAGACTGCATATTACCGTAAAAAATTTCGTTTTGTAGTTCTTATTAAAAAAAAAAAGAATTTAATATGATATTATTTTAATTTTTTCAAAAATTAAACCCTTTCGACTCTTTTGAAAAAAAAAATATTTTTTCGGCGCAATTTTCCTGAACTCTTTAGTTTTATTTTCTGGAAATCTAGATCTATAGAAAAGCTACTTCGAAGAGTTTTAGTTCTTATTTTTTTTTTTCAAAAATTTTACTTTTTCGACTTCTTCGTAAACATTTTTCTTTTTCGGCGTAAATTTGCAGTACACTCCTGTTCCTTTTCAGCAACTCTAGAAATATGGAAAAATTGCGAAGCTACTCAGAACAGTTTTAATTTTTATTTTTATTTTCAAAATTCTAACTTTTGTCAACTTTTTCGAAAAAAATATATGTCGGCGTAATTGTGCAGAACTTTATTTTTCCCTTTTAGGAACTCGAGAACTATTGAAAAACTTCCCAGTTTTAATTCTTTCAAACACTAAACTTTTTGGAAGAAAAAAAAATTTGTTCGCCGAACACAAAAAACAACGAAGTCCCATTCGCTGTATTTTCTATTGATGTTTAAGGATAACTTTTCTATTCGTGAACAAAATAAAATACAAAAGCCATGTTTTATGGGAAATTGCAGCGAAAAAGACTTTGAAGCTATGAACCTGATGATTGATGTAATTGTACATATCTGAGCATTTTTACAAACTCTCAGATTTATAGTACCTATGTATAGTGGAGTACAATAGGTATAGCCAATCTTCTGGGTATGCAGTTACAGTTGCACGGCTTTACTCAATCCCGACTCTGCGCCCTCGTTTGCGCACTCCGGGTAACGTGAGCAGCCCATGTGCAGGAACCAACCCGAGTGGAGCCTTGGGTTTAAGAACTCACTGCAGCGTCTGTTCATCAGTACGTGCGACTGCTAGCGGGCATTTGTTTGGCAGCCAGTGGCTCGCTATATAAATGTGTTGAAACACTACTCACCCAGTAATGGTCTTGGGTTTGGGACGCGTCACATAAAAACGACTACCAATGAAAAGAACAAAATGACGACCCTCGATCACGAAATATGTACTCTGACTTACGGATATGCACTTTGAATACCCTGACCCTCTATAGGGAAAGTTCTGCTATACAATTGCTGGATGTCCTCGAAAGATAGTAGATACGTTTCGAGCATTACTGATGCGCGGGCTATCCGAGGAGCCAACATCGACTCACAGCCAAGGTCCGTATGCGCTTCTGTGCAATGAAAAACGCAGCGAGAAAATCAAAGTAGAGAAGTTGCATTTGCAACAAGCAGCTGGAGGAAATACTTCTCATTACTTCTGAATGGCGACACAGGTAGGCCGTTTGAAGAAGACGAACCCGAAGCAAAGTATAGGGATGAAGCTCACGTTCCTCCGCTTGACCAATACGAAGTGAGAACAGAAGTAATGCGGCTTAAAAACAATAAGACCCAGGGAGCCGAAGGTATACCGGCTAAACTGTTCAAATCCGGCGCCGATGTACCAGCTATGAAGCAGAATTTAGTGTGATGAACACATGTCCGAAGATTGGAATTTCAGAGTACTTTGGCCAGTCCACAAGAAGGGAGATCCCGCCGTTTGCGTCAATTATCGCGTAATAAGCCTTCATAATATTGCAGACAAGTTGCTGTCGACTATACTGTGTGAAAGACTAAAGCCTTTATTAAGTACGACATTGACCAGATTTTCACAGCGCGTAAGATTCTGGAAAAGACACTCGATTTGCGAATCGACACACGACATATTTTTGTTGAGTTTAAAGCTGCTTTTGATAGCACGAAGAGAAGCTGCCTGCGCAAAACTAATACGGCTATGTAGACTGACGTTGAGCACAACCTTCAGCTCCGTTGCTGGCGTATGCAGATGATGACGACATCGTCGGTCTGAAACAAAGGCACGTAACCGCAGGTTCGTCTAGCGCTGAACGAGGCCAAAAAAAATTTTCTCATGGCACTGTCACTGCTGGCACTCAGTCATAGCTTTGCAGTAGTGAAGTAATTTATCTACCTAAGATCCAGCATAAACACAACCAGTAATGTCTGGAAATAAAAGGAAGTATAACTCCTGCCTACAGCTGCTACAAATGAAAATCACGCTGTAAAAAATATCTCGTCATGTCCGTCCTTTTATATGACGAAGGAATATGGACGACGTCAAAGATGCGAAGGGGTTTAGTGGTTCGACAGAACCATTCTACGAAAGTTCTATGGCCCCGTTCGCGTGGGCGACGGGTAGCGAAGTAGATGAAATCTCGAATTGTACGTGCTATTTAACGACTTGTATGCATGGATGACGACACGTTTTGAAAAAATCCACACCCATGGGTGGACAATGAAAGTAAGGGCGCCCAGGAAAACAATGGAAGGATCAAGTGCAGAAGGATCTTTACGCACTTGGGATGAACAACTGGCGCAAATCCGCATAGGCCAGAGACAACTGGCGGAGGTTTGTAGTCTCGCCCGAAACCGACAGACGGCTGTAGTGACAAATAAAAATGTACGTCCATTTCTTTTTTTTTTATGAAGGATGCGAAACAACAACAAGTGCAGTAGCTAATGTAGTTGACTCATCTCAAAGAAGGCACTTAAATATTTACTTCCAAAATGCTTCGGGGCTGAGAAAGAAATCGTGTGCAGCTAAACGCTTTAGCTCGCAGTTGGACTTCGATGTTTTCGTCATTGTTGAAACTGATCTTTGTTAGTGACAATATAAATTTTAATCTGTCTAAATATTGCTCTACAGTCACGTCCTCGGATATGCATCATGTTCCTTTGGTTCTTAATGTAGAATTTTATGAGTTCACCTCTGGAACTTTAGTAGATAAAATTGCCTTCAACTTTAAACGGTGTGATTTTGAAAGCCTGGAAAGTTTATTTGCCGAGTTTAGTTGGGAAGAGCAGCTTTCGGACACTGATGTCGCCAAGTGCTATAATGCTTTCAGGTCAGTGGTGTATAATACGTGCTTACTCAATATTCCTACTATTAAAAGTAAGCCCTATAAACTCCCCTGGTATACTAAAGGGCTAAAAAAAGTTAAAACCCTTAGAAACAAATATTATAAGAAGTTTAGATTAACTAATAACCAAGTTTTCTATGAAAAATATCGCCAATATCTGAAGGAATTTAACTGTTTGGATAAATTCTTGTATAGAAACTATATTCTTAGGTTCGGTTTGATTGACAAACTCGCCTTGGCTTCCACTCAACCTTTCTGCAATGGCTCAAGTCATACTTGAATCGACGACGGTGTGTTGTAACTGTGGATGACGAGCAATCAGAACCTTTTTTCGCTACTTCCGGAGTTCCACAAGGTAGTGTTCTAGGTCCCTTGCTTTTTATATTATTCTCGGTTCTTGCTTTTCTTTTGCTAATTTTCTTTTATATGCAGATGACTTGAAGATTTATTCAACTGTTAAGAATTCTTCTGACATGAAAAAGCTCCAATCCGAGTTGGATAACTTTTATTTGTGGTGCTTAAGATCTCATCTTTCATTAAATATTAACAAATTATTTTACGTATCATTTTCAAAATAGCGAAATTTATTTATAAATCGGTATAGTTTATCTGAGTGTAGTCTGCAGTCAGTTAATGAAATCAAGAGCCTTGGTGTTATCTTTGACAGCAAATTTTCATTTAGCAGCCATATTAATTTTATTATATCGAAAGCATATGCTATGCTTGGCTTTGTGCGGCGGAATAGCACTGAATTTTCCGATCCGTACACTTTAAAACTGCTATATACCTCTTTCGTACGTTCTCACCTGGAGTATGCAGCAATAATCTGGCGTCCGTTCC
>NW_016160938.1:27400-35167 GCF_001687245.7 Rhagoletis zephyria | reverse complement strand
TGGTTCTTAATGTAGAATTTTATGAGTTCACCTCTGGAACTTTAGTAGATAAAATTGCCTTCAACTTTAAACGGTGTGATTTTGAAAGCCTGGAAAGTTTATTTGCCGAGTTTAGTTGGGAAGAGCAGCTTTCGGACACTGATGTCGCCAAGTGCTATAATGCTTTCAGGTCAGTGGTGTATAATACGTGCTTACTCAATATTCCTACTATTAAAAGTAAGCCCTATAAACTCCCCTGGTATACTAAAGGGCTAAAAAAAGTTAAAACCCTTAGAAACAAATATTATAAGAAGTTTAGATTAACTAATAACCAAGTTTTCTATGAAAAATATCGCCAATATCTGAAGGAATTTAACTGTTTGGATAAATTCTTGTATAGAAACTATATTCTTAGGTTCGGTTTGATTGACAAACTCGCCTTGGCTTCCACTCAACCTTTCTGCAATGGCTCAAGTCATACTTGAATCGACGACGGTGTGTTGTAACTGTGGATGACGAGCAATCAGAACCTTTTTTCGCTACTTCCGGAGTTCCACAAGGTAGTGTTCTAGGTCCCTTGCTTTTTATATTATTCTCGGTTCTTGCTTTTCTTTTGCTAATTTTCTTTTATATGCAGATGACTTGAAGATTTATTCAACTGTTAAGAATTCTTCTGACATGAAAAAGCTCCAATCCGAGTTGGATAACTTTTATTTGTGGTGCTTAAGATCTCATCTTTCATTAAATATTAACAAATGCTTTTACGTATCAATTTCAAAATAGCGAAATTTATTAATAACTCGGTATAGTTTATCTGAGTGTAGTCTGCAGTCAGTTAACGAAATCAAGGACCTTGGTGTTATCTTTGACAGCAAATTTTCATTTAGCAGCCATATTAATTTTATTATATCGAAAGCATATGCTATGCTTGGCTTTGTGCGGCGGAATAGCACTGAATTTTCCGATCCGTATACTTTATATCTGCTATATACCTCTTTCGTACGTTCTCACCTGGAGTATGCAGCAATAATCTGGCGTCCGTTCCACCAGTTCCATATCAATAGGATTGAACGCGTTCAGAAAGTGTTTCTCAAATTTGCCTTACGATCACTACGCTTTTCTGATGCCATACCCTCATATAATGCTCGCTTATCGCTGCTAAATCTAAAATCGTTAGAGAAAAGAAGGTCAACATTGTCTCTAACTTTCATTTTTTGCATTATCCAAGGATCTTGTGACTGTCCGCAGCTTTTGGGTAGAATAAATTTTAATGTACCGAGGAGGTATCTGCGTGCTTCCCTGCCTTTCAATGCTGAAAATTTCAGAATGAATTATGCCCGTAATGCACCCATTGGCTGTGCAATTTGCGAATTTAACCAGATCTCAACTACTATCGACCTTGATTTTTCTCTACCTAAGTCAATTTTTATCAATATTCTTAATTTGATGCCCTAGTTTAAGCTTGATTGTTAAATAGTCTGTAAGAAATTATGCTTCCATAGACTGATTGTTAAATAAATAAATAAATAAAAAGAAGGAGGATAATACTGTCTCTATCAACATCTCCGGCGTTCTGGCTCTAAAGAAAATGATGCAAAATAATACCGTATAGACAAAGAATTTTCCAACCATTTTAGTGAATGCTAAACATCTTTTGGTAGAAAAATAAATGTGTTGTCTGTATGTAACTAACTAAGCCCTCAAACTAGACTTTCAGCTAAATTTGAGATTTTATTTAAAACCCCAAAATTTAAGTTGTATTATTTAGCTGGAAAGTTTTGTGGTAGCGTAACTAAACTTGTATATGTATATACATATGTACACAAGTATGTATGTAGTAGTTTATTAAAATTTTATGTGAGCCCTTCATATGACTGCCGTTGGCGACATTCTACACTTGAATTAGTTTGTAGGTTAAATAGCAGTTGTGTACTAGATGCTGCCACCAATATGCATACACAAACTAATGGACAAGTGCAGCATTCACATACTAGTTAGTTGTTCCATATACACATCCACATTCATACATTTAAACCCAAGTAATTGGAAACACTCTGGCATGCATCCCTTTAACAGGCAAAACAACTCAGAACTCTACTTCCTTTGGCACAATTTTCTATTAAATTTATGCATGCATATACATTGGGGTGGTCCAATTTTTGTATAGGGAAAAAAGTGTCATACTAGACGACAGGGCACCCACTTAGTTTTTTTTTTCTTTTCGATATTTGTGAGATCTATACCAACTTTAAATTTTCTACTGTAACCAATGCAGGGTGATCAAGGACTTTGAAATGCGCTACTGAACCGCTGTGAAACTGGCATTGGTGATTTTTATAAAAAGCTACTGTTGCCATGACAGCTGAAGGCTGAGATATTTTTTTAGATAATTTAAATTTGAAATGTTCTTAGGATGCCTTAACCATTTGATTGATTAATATATGTACACCTCTTTTGGCAATAGAAAAAAATTTAAGAAGGTGCCCCAAACCCTATCTTGGAACATTTTTTTTTTTTGGACCACTCTAATATACACAAGTATGTTAGTAGATGTGTGCGGCCAAGTGAAGTTGGTACTGAAGTTGCTTGCTTGTGGCACACTACATGTTGCATGTTTCATGCACCAGCTAACTTGCATACACACACAACAACACAAATGCGCAGACTCATAGCAGAAGCTTGTCACCAAATAGCTACATAGCTCCCTGCTTGCATGAGTATTTTAATTAGTTGTCCCGCTGGCGTGTTCAACTCTGTAGTTGTCTATGTTTTAGTGGTTTTTTTTTTGTTGGGTTTGCTTTTGCTGTAGTTCACTTTATGTCAATTCTATTATAATTCGTAAAGCTTGAAATACATACATACGCTTATTCAATATCTGCTAGTACCACTACCACTACTTCGTACTATATCAACATCGTACATATCGTATGAGCAACTTTTAATTCAGATATCCATTTTTAATGTGTTTCCATGGTATCCAGCTGCATATTGCCGCTTGCTTGGGGTAAAGTTCATTTAATTCGTAAATAATTAGTTGGAATTTTGTCTGCGGGCAATCGCTTTTGGCGTTCGATTGACCTACTTTTATTTACCTGCCAGCGATTCATAAGCTTTGTGTAACAGTTTTCTCCAAAGCAGAAGGAAGGGTTAATGTGGCTCGCTATTATATATTTGAGTTTTTTTTTATTACTATGTGTAAGTGCAGTATTGATATTAGTGATTTAAATCAAAATTTAACGTTATTACTTACAAAAAGGTTTAGAATCGTCAAAAAACTTCAAGTTTTAGTTAACTTCAATCCAAAAGTAACTTCTTACCTGCAAAGATAAAAATAGAAAAATATGTATAATTTTTGTGCTCATTAATGAAAGAATTGAAAAAAAATTTAGTATTAAGAGAGAAAAAACTTAACGATAATCTGATTTCAGTAATGCCTGATAATGCTCTCGCAGCTAATTCAAGCGGCGATCGGTAAAAATAGATTTTGTTCATGCGTCTATGTACGAAAATGCGCAACACCCTCGCCAAAGAATTTTCAAAGATGAAGAGCAATTTTTAGCAACTTTTCAACTTCCACTTTATTATGCCAAGTTTTAATGGGCTACAAAACTGTATACCTAAAATTGTCTAAGTAATCGAATTGAAGAATGGAAAATTTCGATGGATATTTCTTGGTAGTTCTTGCATTTTCCCGAGTTCTGTATATTGATTCTTGTGACTTTTGCTGTTAAATGAACTACTTTTTTATAATAAAATAAGAAAAATTTGGTATGGAATATATAAATAAATATAATCGTCAAAACGTCAGGACATAGAATTTCGACCGGAAATGCCTCATGAAATCATGTACATCCTTTGCACTCGTTATTTTACACTCTAGCAGAACTACATAACGCAAAAATTAAAATTTGTGCGCCGAAGGCATTTTAGGCCCGCCATTTAGGCAATGCCATTGAAGTTCTGCCTTTTAAGCCTTAGAAGGCCATAATTGCCGAAGAGCAGGCTTGGAACGCCGCAACCACAACTATCAGCGAAGGATACCAGGAAGAAAGGAAGCTTGTTGTTGCAAGTGCTGGAGTCGACATAACTATTTAGAGCAAGGTTTAAGAGAATTTTATCAATGGGCACATACACAAATATATTGCAGGTGGACATTTTTGTTATTGAAATTTGTGCTCGCAAACTACTTGGTAGATTAACAATAAGACCATCATTAACAAAATGGCGCATGCACAAATGCTGGGAGACTGGGAATCATTTAAAAGTATATCAAGACTTGTAGAGAGCTACAAAATTATACTGGAGAAACTAGGTATACATAACAAGGTTACCTTCAGTTGGGTTCCAGGCCATGATGGCTTTTATGATAACGAAAGGGCTATATGCTCGCAAAATTCGAAGCACCACGGAGTCCACATGGACCTCAGCCTTTATGTGGTTCAACCATGGGCTTCTAAAAAGATGATAAGTCTCTCAAGGAGCAACATACTGTCGTATATGAAAAGATAGAAGGCAGTCCAAGTGGTTACTGACAGAACACTAAAAGCCAAGGTATCATGGGAATTGCTGATTTTATTGGCTGGCGGAGGAAACTCAAAAGTTTTACCATGTAACCGCAAAGCACGTAGACCCAGACGTACAAAAAGGCCTAGGTTTGGAGAACGAATATCGCCGCCACCCACAATCTTAAATATGTCAACATCCGAAGTGCTTTAACAGCCTATAGTTGGAGTAAATTTTTAAGGGTTAGCAAAATAGCTTTAGCTAACTCCTAGTGCGGCGAGTTAGCTTTTATAATATTAATTCATATAAAAATTTAAAAATTTCATTCCTTAGGATACTTTGTTTTCAAATAAGCACTTACTATACATATTAATTTTCGCGTAATGTATGCATTTGAATCTATAATTTAAACAATTTACTTCAGATTTCTTAAACTTATTAATTTATTGCTAAATGCACTAAATATTCACTTATCTATTTCCCCACTAACTCATCTCTGCAGCCACTAGCTCGACGCAAGGACGAATTCAACAATTCAAACACTAATAAAAATTAGCCAAAAGCAAACAAAAAAAAAAACAAACAATTAGTGGAAACCAAAAGTACAGCAACCGAAGAATGAAATTTCACTTAAATGCTGCCGAGCATTTGCTGACGACAAAGATTAATGAGCTGCTCATTTAGAGATAAATTTGACAACTGCATGCAGTCCAAACTGCGGAGAAATGTAGACGAGGTGAGAAAGCCCGGCAGTGTGGCATGCTATCTGCTAACTAAGACTAAGTTCTAAGCTCAATTTTCTGCTTTGCTAAGCAAACAAGCAAACCACTGCCCTGTTGCTGCCAACTCTTGACCATTTTTGTTGACGTCGCCGTCACCGTCGCCGTCGTCGCTGCTGTCGCCCAAACATTGTGTTAGCCCATTTATCCGTCTGAAATGGGAATGCTCTGGCTTGGTTTCGCATACTTTGTGTGTGTTTAATTCGCACATTTGCTGTAAACATTTTCCACAAATCTTAGTGTCCTCCATCTGTTTGTGCTTAGCCAGCCGACTGCGCTGCCACAATGTGCTGATGTGCGCAGAAATTTTAATTGCAGACAGTTGCCTTGCCATTTAAGTACACACACACCCACGCTGTGACATATACGGAATTATGTGTATGTAGGCATGCCTTAATAGGTTTCGTCCATTGTTTATCTGCTTTGCCTATTTCTCATTTTAGGCTGCTCATTTATATGCGTGCTAGTTAGGCATGTAGCCTCCATAGCCATTCTTTGACTACTCCGTCTCTTCGGTAATTTATTATTCCTACGCAGTCATTTTGGTATTTACCCCTACTTGTGTAACTACTTTCTCTTTCTTTCACTTCTGACTTTTCAATTCTTCTTCATTCTCTGCCATCAAGTCAGTATTGCCATTCTCGTCATCATCCTTTTGTCGCCGCTGTCAGCGACCATTCACCGAGTTCATTAAACTATAATCCACGCATTGCTTACAAACTGGCGGTTGGATCAGTTGGTCGGTCCACTAGCTGAATGACAGCAATGCCACTGACACTCTTCCAATTCGTTGGTCGCCTTTCATCAACTATGCCTTTTCGCTGCTACCCGACCTCTACTTAGTCTCTGCTCGGCAGTGCTGGTTTGTCTGGCCTGGCTAGGGTTGGGCTGACAGGTCTGCGCCGCGCTCGCTCACTGGCCTGGGCGTCTGCTCCTTGTAAAATATGGTAATTTTGCTTGTACACATTTTTCTTCGCCATATCCGCTGCCAATGTCGACTCGCCTCTTTCACTTTACGACTGTCCCTTTGCTGCACTCTCTCCACTCGGCAGCTGCACTTACCACACAGCCTTATCGTGGCGCCTATCCACCATCAGCATAACTACTGTAGGTGCATTGAGTGTGCGGTGAGTTGCGCCATTCGCGCAATTGCATAATTAATTTTGTAGCATTTTTGATGTGCGACGCTAATGGAGTTTATCGCAGCCAAGTGATGCCACTGACACTGTCATTGCCACTACATTATTTTCATTGTGTCTCTACCACTTCACCTCTGCCATTGCAATTGTATTTGAGAATTAAGTATGTGTGTCTTCTTACCCTTCCATACCCATAACTTTCGTTTGCTCCCTTGGGTGCATTACTACTATGGATAATTTTTTAGTTGATAATATTTTAATTGCATGAATTGTGTTGGCTATATTACTCGGTCCCGCGTGTCTTTCTCTTAGTGGGCAATAATCTTTTTTTCTGACTACGTCATCCTAGTGACCACCTAATGCCTAATGGTCGCCGGCGCGTGCTTTTGCTATGATTTGCTTACTCAGTTTACGCGCAAATGTCGACCGACTGCCTCATTGGCCTTGCTAGTCGTGGTGGTGGTGGTGGTGGCGACATTCGCAGCTGCCATATAATGATTGTGGCTGCGTGTCTGTGGTATAAGCGTTCGAAGTGGTTTGACGCTCTCGCTGTGGTTATGAATGTGGCGCCTGGTAATTGACAATAACATTTAATTTACTGTGGATACAATTAGAAATGAGCGACTGAGAGTGTGATTTGGATTCCGAGCAAACAAAAAATGAAATAGATTAAATTATTCTGATGCGTTGGATTAAGTGGTTAAACTTAGTGGTTTGGTTACTGAAAAATTTGTTGGTGTTATTAAGGATTTGTAACAAAAATATTGAATGCCAAAAATACATTTTAAAACCAGACCATTCATTTTGCAATTCATTCAATTGAGTTGGTATTATTGGGTCAGAAGTAATGGAATTGTTCACAGGAAGGTGTTGCTGTAGGGGCACTACTAAGACCAGCCCAAGTCGGCTACCCTATGGAGCACTGTCGTCAAGCTCAACTAACGGTGGGTCTAGGAAACAAGTTTTTTCGACCGGGTCGGATCAAATGCAGACGGGTGTTAGCTGAAATGGTTTGAGTGCAAAGGTGGTTGGTTTCATGGCCGAGTCAGGATTGATACGAGTTTAGTCCACTGCCGTTTCAAGACTTTAACTCGTGTTAATCGCGGCAGCTGAAGCTCTTCGTCTGCTGGGAGTGGTGGCTGGGTCCTAATAACCACATTCAAGCGGCGATAGTCTCGGATGGTGGCAATTGGTGGCAATCTCTATGAATGACGTTTTTAGCTTATCGATACGCCTAGAAGTGAGGAAAGTTAGATTTAAATACTCTTTGCAAGACGTAATTTTCATCGGATTTGATTAACTTTTCTTTTTACTCAAATAAACTCAAATTTATAAAAGATTTGTCGGACCCGATTTTTGAATTTTAT
>NW_016160938.1:16926-27375 GCF_001687245.7 Rhagoletis zephyria | reverse complement strand
CATCCATATAGCGGTAATTTAGAGTAATACGCAAATCTTCGATAAATCAGTAATTATTGAAGCTAATTTATTCAAAATTGATGCTTATAACAATTCTTTACCAAGAAATACGTTAAGGATAAAATTTTGAAAAATGGGCGTGGCACCGCCCACTTATGATAACATATATATATCTCGGTAACAGTTCTACCAATTTGTACCAAACTCGGTGTGGTTATTGTGCTTGCCACATAGTAGCAAAACGTTGAAAATTATTGAAATCGAACTAAAATTACGGACGCTTTTCATATAACATTAAATTTTAGCAATGCTTGAAACTTCAATATTTCGAAATTTAAGGACGCTAAATGGATAGACCCCGGTTTACCATGTAGCGGTAGCTTTCGGAAAGGTGAAAAACATATATTTAATACTTGCGCCGGGTATTTAATGTTCGGCTCCGCCCGCACTTAGACTTTCTTACTTGTTTAATACTAACGATTTTTTATTGGTCGCCCCATTGCAATTTTCGGGGTTTTTGGCGGACTTATAAATTATAGTTGCGATGAAAAAATGGCTAAATGGATGTTATTACTGGGAATCTCCTGCAGATAAATTGAGTTTTCTGGTAGAAAAATATTGATTTTTAACTATTCTAATGTTTAGCCATATAAAATACATGGAAAACTTTTGGCGCTTCGAGCGACCTCTAAACATTGAAGGGTATACTTTTTTGGTATAGAACAACCCTAGGGGGTGGGAGCATAAAAATTCCGTCTTTACTTTTTCACGACCCTAATATACATACATACATATAAGTTCATGCATATAGTATGTATCTGCATAACAGAGCCTCAGTCTTGCTACTATTTCATTAAACATATTGCCTAAAGGCAGTCTTTCTATTAGTAATTCGTCTTACAAATAGGAAATCAGTTTATTGAAATCAATTAACTAATTAAATAAATGACAGATTCATGTATTCGTACAGCATGGAGGCGAAATTACTTAGTCACCCGTAATGCATGCCACTATGTACATATACAACCTTCAGAGAAAACTTATCAAAAGGAATCATAAAAGGCAGGTGGAAAAGTCTACAAGAGGGAGCTACAAACACAAAAAAAGATGCGAATGTGGAAAAAATATCCATTAAATGGGAGGGCTTTAACAAAAAATCAAAGCATGTATTGTTACGCGCTGTTAAAGAAAAGGGCGAATGNAGTGGAAAAAATATCCATTAAATAGGAGGGCTTTAAAAAAAATCAAAGCATGTATTGTTACGCGCTGTTAAAGAAAAGGGCGAATGACTGAAGTACGCAATCAATTGCATAATAAACTGCCACTTTTTATGTTCAGCCCGAAGTAGAGAAAAGAGAAAAAAATAAATAAAAACATGGAATTTCAGCGGTGAGAGATATGGGACTATAACAATTAACTAGTCTGCTATTAAAACTAAGTATATGATTTTTACAATACACATATCGTAAAAGGATGCGAGAAACCGGTCAACAAAGGGAAGTCATATTTTTAGTACTCCTATTACCAGTAGTGAGGTGAGCATGGCTTCCCTAAAGTCCATAGCATCTTCATAGCACTTAACGACATAAACCACCAGGTAGCTCGCGACCTTAATCGTAATTGTTGGACCCACCGAAGGCTTTTGATATCGCCTCTCTCACTCTACTTCACAAGAAGACGTCGAGGTCTGCTTTCTAACACAGTGACTAAGTAAATCGGTGGACGACGAATTATTTGAGGGGCAGGAAATCGTCAGTAGGAGTTAGAGCTGAAAAAATTGAGAAAACCGAGACAAATTTAATACGAGTAGGTGGTCCTACACACAGCTCGTTTCATTTCTAGATATCACAGATCCCTCAAACACCAGCGCACAGTGGTTGAAAATAGGCATTTTTTGTTCCCAATTCACTGGAGCCTTCATTTTTCTCGAAATTTGATTAATTTTTTATTTCATTTTTTTAATGAAAGTCAATAAAATTTTGCAGGAGACCAACTGAGCCTGATTTATGAATTTTTGTTTGTTTGTATACATTTTTTTAGTGCAAACTGCCGAAACGTAGCAATTTTGAAGAAACGCGATACTACTGCTCTAGTTAATAAATGTTACAAAATGAAAACTAGTTAAAAACAATTGTAGGGTTCTCCTAAAACAAACAATAAAAAATTTAATAAAAACAAGTAAGAAAGTCTAAGTTCGGGCGGAGCCGAAACTTAAATACCCGGCGCGAGTATTAAATATATGTTTTTCACCTTTCCACAAGCTACCGCTACATGGTAAGCCGGGGTGTATCAATTTTGAGTAAATTAGCGTCCTTAAATTTAGAAATATTGAAATTTCAAGCATTTCTGAAATTTATTGTTATATGAAAAGCGGCCGTAATTTTAGTCCGATTTCAATAATTTTCAACGTTTTGCTTATATGTGGCAAGCACAATATCCACACCGAGTTTGGTACAAATTGGTAGAACGGTTACCGATATACTTATATGAGATCATAAGTGGGCGGTGCCACGCCCATTTTCCAAAATTTTACTATAAACGTATTTCTTGGTAAAGAATTGTTGCAAGCATCAGTTTTTAATAAATTAGCTTTAATATTTACTGATTTATCGAAGATTTCGTGTTTCTCCAAATTACCGTATATATATGGGATGTGGGCGTGGTTATTGTCCGATTTTAAAAAATTTCGGCCGTTTGGCCATAAGTGGGCGTGGCTACGCCCATTTTAAAAAAATTTATAATATTCTTATTTTTCGTCTGAAAATTATTGTAAGTATCAATTTTGAGTGATTTATCTTTAGTGGTAACTAAAATATCGCAGTTCTCGTATTTCTGAAAATTACCGTTATATGGGAGGTAGGCGTGGTTATTGTCCGATTTTGCCCATTTTCAATACCATCCGTCCTACGCCAGAGAGAAGTGCACATACATTTTTACTCGAGTTATCGTGTGCACAGACGGACGGACGGACGGACAGTCACCGCTTAATCGATTTCTCTTTTCATTCTGATCATTTATGTATACATTTGTCTATATCTATCTCGATTCGTTTTGCCTGTTACAAACAACCGTTATGTGAACAAAGTTATAATACCCTTGTGCGCTCGGGTATAAAAAAATTTGAAATGTTTTATAAAAAACGCTCACCAAAATTATAAAAAAAAATCAAATTGAGTGAAAAATGAAGGCTCCAGTGAATTCTGAACACTAAATTCCAGTTTCTAACCACTGTGCAGCGTGAGTCTCACTGACCTCATAAGCCGCCAATTTCCCGATCTTCGGCCATATCTTCGATCTGTCTCACTTTTTTGCCACAAAATCCTAACCCTCTTCCTCTCGAAATGCACGGCAACGACTTTCTCCACATGGGCGAAAGAGTTTAGGTAGCCGTTTGGAACTCATGTCGATGGAACACCGATTCTGACTCTGATTAACCCGATAATCTAAATTGCTGTCCTGCTCTTAACTAAGTACAGTATATTATGCTTGGCTGCCCATCCTTCTTTGCACGAAAAACTTGTGCACTTAACCGAAAAAAGAACTTAAGCGAATTTTCTTTACTACTTCAATGAGGAAGGTATTCGAATCCCTATGAAACCAAATAATGGAGGAGCACTTACCACGTAGAAATTACTGCAAGCGAAATTTTTACCGAATGGTATCTAGTTATCTATATAACTACATTAATTGATAGCCATTTTCGTTGTTCTGCGAGATGAGCAAAATAAATAAAAGCTTGTAAAATTAGGTAATTGTAGGGCCAGTGCAGGTAAACCTAATACTTTCTTTGATAGTTAATAATAGTTGCACAATTTTTAAGACAGGTATCGCCAATGTGCAGGTAGGTTGAATGCATCTATCGGAGGAGATTCCTTATAAATGTTAAGAATAATGCCGCTAATGCGCATTTAGGGTAGGTATCTTAAATGTGCACTTAAGCGTAAAGGCAGCAAAGCAAAATATACTGTAGCACCATTTTCGAGAACGTCCTCTTATGTCACCACCAGCGAAGCACAGTTGCTCTAAGAGAGGCAATAGGCGACATTCACAAAACAATTATTACTACCTTCACCAACACTCGCTCTGTGAAAGTTGTCATTGTAGATCAACCGCCACACATCGGAGAGAAAAGCTACGGGAGACTCAATTACTTTAGCACAGTTAAGATCTAAATGCTTTATATATTTAATAAATTTATAATACTTTAAATAAGGTCTAAATACTAAATACACTCCATTCAAATAACACCTCACTCGCTTTGGTTTCATAGCATCGAAGTAGCATGTTTCCTACACCTACGGTTAGTTAGGCTTGGCGACACAATTAAAAAGGCTAGGTCATCTAGTCAGGGCTAAAAACGGTCTTTAATGAAAGTTTTATTATTTCTAGATCGATCCATTATAAACATTTTAAAAACGAATACATAAGATTTATTTGAAGGTAATGAAACTATTCTTTTTGCATACAGAATTCGAATGAAATATCTGCGGACCATCACTGCAGCATTTTAGAAGGAATTTCAGCAATACCAATTTTTTCTTGCCATTTTCATTAATCAGTATAAAGAACAGGCAGTAGATGTTCCAGAACGCTACACCACGTCGAGGATAGGTCTGAATTTGCGGAGTTTCGTTTATAATTGAAACTTCTTGGGCTACTTTGGAGACGTTGGCGGTAAACGTTTAACGCCACGGCGAACGGGTAAGATGTCAAATCTGTGGAGAGAAAAGCAACGGAATAAAAACAGAGCGAGAGAGAGGAAAAGCAAGGGTAAAGAAAAGGATAAGGATAAGGTTAAGAGTAATGATAAAGTTAAGAGGAATAGGAACAAGGATAATGACAAGGACAAGGATAAGGATATGGATACGGTTTGGAATAAAGATATATAAGGTTAAGAATAAGGATAAAGATCAGGATAAGGATAAGGATGAGGATGAGGATAATGACTGGATAAGGATACGTACAAGGATAACGATAAAGACAAGGATAAGGATAAGTATAACGATAAGCATAAAGATAAGTATAATTATAAGGATGTTGATAAGGATAAATATTAAAATAAGGTAAGGTTAACGGCAAGAATATAGATATATAAGTATAAGGATAAGGAGAAGGAGAAGGAGAAGGAGAAGGAGAAGGAGAAGGAGAAAGAAAAGTATAAGGAAAGGGACAGGGATACGAATACGGATGAAGACAAGGACAAGACAGAGACTAAGCCCAAGACTAATAGGTACTAGTTTATGTACATGAACGGCTTGCAGAGTAGGCAAAATAAAATAGTTTTTTTTATTAATTTTATTTTCCTTTCTTTCATTGTTTTATATTTAATTTTTATATTCTGCTCTGTTTTAAGTGATTTTTAGTTTAGAAACAATTTTTAAATTTACACTCTTGTAGCGTTCCGCCATATGTGTCAAATTAATTAGCGCTTCCATTTCCATTGTTGTGTTTCATTTTTAGATATGGAAGCCGTAAGAATGCCAGAGGGTATATACTACTATACATTTAACTTAAGTATACTATAGTACAGTATCTTTTAGAAAATATGTATGTATATATGAGTATATGGTGCAGAAATTTCGAAATAAACGAACACGTGTGCTAAATTACTTTTAAACAATGCATCACTCGAGAAAGAAAAGCATAAAAGGAAAATATAAATTAATTTAATATTGAAAATTAAGTACATGAAAAAAAAACAAAGAAATACGAAAAAGTTATAAAAACACGCACGAACACACGCCGCTTTTAATATGTATGTAAGCAATAGCTCATTCCCTTCTGCCATGAGTGGGAGCCAAGTACATTCGCTGCGAATTTAATCTGCCCATTGTAACTGTTTTTCTTTCACTTTCCATCAGTTTGCAGTGGTTTTAATTTCCACTGTTGCTGTCTGCATACATATGTCAGTATGCAATTAAGTGTACGTACATACATACTGTACATATGTAGCTGCCAGCTGGCTGCTTATCTATCATTTGAAGGGCGTCCTGTATCCTGCCACTTGCAAACAAACACAGCCACAGACACACACATACACATTAATATGTACAGTTGCATCAAAAGGAATCTTCCTGCATATGTGGCTTTTATATCCGCTTCTATCCTTGGTGTCATGTGTCGGCACAGTATGTCGCCTGTCGCCAATGTGGCCAATGTCAGTTAACGTTAATTGTCTTAGTACAGCCACCAAGCAGTGCAGCAAAGATGAATGAGTGAGTAGTTGAAATTTTTTGTTTGTTTTTCTTTTATTAAACATTGATATGGCAAGTCACTTATGGCAAATGTTAAGCTACTATAATTTTTCTTGTGCTTTTCTTCAAGGAAAAAACGCTTGTTAGGAGATAGCTGCGAAAAAATAGAAATATTTGCAGCAAACAGCAAATGCTTACATACATAAAAACAAAAAAAAAGCCATATTCTACTACTATTTTAATGTACCTACTCTTTAATTTTATAATATTTATATATAAAATTCTTCTACCATGTAAACCAAAATTAAAAACTTTGTAAAACATTTATTAAACTCGACGAATTTTAAGAAAGGTTCATCAAAAATTGAAACTTTTTAAACGGCTTTTTTTTAAATTTTGTTGAGTATGCAGTTTTGTAGCCCCTTAAATTTTTAAATGCCAGTTTGAAGTAGCTAGGACTTACCGTTAATTTTTGGAAATTGTTTGTTCGTGCATTTCTTCCATACGAAGTACGCTCCTCCATTTTTTTGTATCGAGAAAATCAGTAACAGATTTTCCAAAAATCAACAGTAAGCACTAGATATTTAAAACAAAACTGCGTACTCAGAATGTTTCTAAGAAATCTAATTAAAAAGCTCAAAATTCTGATGAAACTTTGTAGGATTTTGATAATTTTTGTACAAAGTTTGAAGTCTTGACTCACATGGTTTTTATTATATACCGAGCTAAATTTTAATAAAAAATAATAAACATTAAATAAACGAAAAGGAAATAGCCAAATGCTGCTAAAATTTCGCCACTGTATATATTGGTAATGAGAATTTACAATCCGATTTGGCTCAATTCGGGATATGTGTTGGTAATGGGAAAGAAATGTTTATGGAAAAAAATTCCCGCCAGGTGGCGCGAAAATCTAGTTGTTATTAAAAATCGTGTTTATTATACGATTTATCTTATATACGAGAAATATACATATATATATAAATATATTGGTAAACTGTGGGAGATATACTATTTCAAAAAAAAATATATATCGCTAGGTGGCGCTAGAGTCGAATTATTACTAAAAATTGTATTTAAGGTCGGATTTAGCTAATATTTGAGATTTGTATTTGTAATTGGAAAGAAATATTTCTGAAAAAAAATTTCACCAGATGGCGCTAGCGTTGAGTTATTACTAATAATCGTGTTTATGATCCGATTAACTAATATTCGGGGCTAAGCAGGCTCAAAAAGTGTTGCATCGTCTTCTCATTTTCAATGCAGGACACAAAAAATTACGCCAAGCGTCTAGCCGGCAATCTCAAAAAATGCATGTAGTCCCGTCTGCTCAATGAAACCAAAAACCTAGCTAAGTAGACCTTCTGATATAGAGGGAGTTCTGTCCATTTCAGTCAATGTCGAGTGAAATATTACCCAGTACCTGACGGTGGCTTCGATGACCTACGATAAGATTACTATGCTTTGTCTGAGCCCTCTACATGAAGCCGAATGGACAGCTGTTTCATTACCAGGTTGGTACTCCCGAGTGACCTGGCACCTAAAGTAAAATAGTTCGAACATAACTATGTAATTTATTCGAGATTTGCCTTGCCGAACTGATGTGGAAGTAGTTAGAGGGTTGGCAAATGCATTGAGTGCAGTTTGGATGTACCTAATTACACAAATTTTTAAAATTTTTTTAAATACCTTGCATTGCAAATCGGTTCAAGTAAATTCCAGATCCATAGAGGTGTAAATAAAGAGGTACATTGCCAGAAAGCTATTAAGAATTTTGAGCTCTTTTGTTTAACGTGAGATTCCCATAGAAATTTACAGTCTATGATTATACCTAAATAGTTTATTTTGGCAGAAATATGAAAGGGCCTAGTTTGAGTACGATAGGAACTAAACCATCCAATCATTTCCTTCTAGTGAAGAACACAACACTAGTTTTGGTTGGGAAGGCAAAAAACTAATTCTCCAAGTGCGAGAAATATTCAGTGTTGTTTACGATTTCCTGCAAATAAGTGGGAGAGAAGCGCTCTTAATTAGACAAGCCACATCACCTGGGAAAACATATGTGGGTCATTTATAGTGCAAAGAAGAGAAGAATTTGCCAGGCACCGCAGCAAAGGGGAAAGCACTCTGCCCTTATTAATTCCCCTACTGCCTGAACCTTTTTGACACGCATTTAAAAATACCTCCAAAGATAGAGTTTTTTATTAACAAAAGTAGTTTTTAACTATATTTTTTTCTTCAAAACCAGCTCAGATGACAGACGAGATAAAGCTGAAAAGGTTTGCATAACAAATTTTAAAAATCTTATCAGCAGAATCAAAATAATGCGGTTTCTCCGAGGTATTTTCATCTTGTTATTTTTTCGAAAAAAGTTGGAATATTTATTTTGGTGAGGCACCTTAATGTACATACAAACATATATACTGCCCCTTCCATACATTTAAAATAAGATTTTTCTCTTAAATTGATTGCGATGACCTTTTCAATTTAGTTACTTGTATAACTTTTTCTCAAATTTTAAAAATTATTTTACCCCTTCACACCAATTTTGTCTAGTATATTGTTTGTAAATATATTGCTTGTTCTTCCGACAATCTTGCAGCCTCAAACCAAAGTATTGCTGATAGAATAGAGTACCAAAAATAATTTACATTCTACACATTTATCGAAGTGCAAACTCCACAGAGAACATGAATAAGAAAGGATTTAGCATAAAAAAGAGGAGTAGACGCACTACAATTGTGCTTCATCACCAACATGAACGATTAAATAACGTTCATTCATACGTAGTTATCGCTAGCACAAACGACTCTATCAAGTGCGTGCGAGCATGCGCCTGTGACTATGTAAAATGGCTATAGTGTGTCTAAATAAATACGCATGCATAAGTAACTATATAAACGTATTCATGTGGGACAGCAGTCTGACATGCAATTTAATAAACATCTTCATTTATTATTTTGAGGCCAGCGCAAAGCAACATAGTGAATAAAGAGAAGAGAGTGGAACTGCAAAGATATCAGCATGAGATGAATACATGCGTATGCAAATTAGGGTAGTCCGAAAATGTATGTGGTAAAAACTAAGATGCAAATTACAATGCTAGTTTCAAATCTCTCTTGGATCGAAAAATCTTTATTTTCAAGAAAAGAAGGTTTTTCACATAAAAATGCATGGAAAACTTTGAGCGCTTTCAGCGATTTCTAAATTTTTTTCAACATAAAAAAAAACAGGTGTAGGATAAGAGCAGGAGTAAGAGCATTACAATTTCGACTTTAATTCTTTTAGACCACCCTAAGGGACATGTGTATGTGTACTAGCGTGTGAGAGTACAGGAGTGTAGGAATAAAGCGGCAACATATCTGAATGTCTGAATGAATGAATGAAACTAAAGTAAACCATCATCTAAAAAATGTTTAGCTCAATGGTATCCATGTAAATATACATAAAGGAAATTCCTACACGCAACAACCATTTTATCTTCTCAAATGTTGAAATAGCCCTTAAGAAGAAGCAACGAAAAAATATTGAAGCCAGTAGGCAAGATAGTTTGTTTATTCTGGCACGGGAGTCTTACAAAAAAAGTTCCGTTAACTAATTTATGGTGAAGAGCAATTTAGAGAGAAAACACTTGAGCATATATAATTTTGTTCGCACTGCTCTACCAGTCGAGTGGGCATAGCACTGGCGCGCGATTCGATAGATCGATCGAGGTCGAGTCCTTGGGCAACAAATTTCTTTTTTATTACCTTCCTTTTATTAGCTCGGGATGTAACTATGTAATATTGATGCGCCTAAAAGATGCAGCGTTTATATTCTCAAGTTACATATGTACCTGATGACAGTACGAATAGCAATTATAATAGGGAGGTTTTAGTTTTTATACCCGAGCGCACTTGTGCACATTGGTAACCGCTGCACCAATTTCTTCCAAACTTGGCACAGTTGTTGGCCTTAATACAGCATACTAAATGGCCGAAAATTTTAAAAATCGGACAATAACCACGCCCACTTCCCATATAACGGTAATTTTCAGAAATACGAAAACTATTTTAAGCTTAGTTAAATATGCATGTATGTACATACCGACTTTTAAGAAAATCTAAATACCTAAATAAATACTTATGTATGTATAAAAGCTGATTTATAAAAATTTTAATTAATTTTAATCTTTTGAGACATTTTCTGATTTCAATTTAATATAAATAAGTATGTTCTTATCTAGGCATTCTACATTAGTTTCTCTGTAAGGCAT
>NW_016160938.1:3987-16706 GCF_001687245.7 Rhagoletis zephyria | reverse complement strand
AAACTTTTTAAAATCGGACAATAACCACGCCCACATCCCATATAACGGTAATTTAGAGAAATACAAAATCTTCGATAAATCAGTAAATATTGAAGCTAATTTATTCAAAAATGATTCTTGCAACAATTCTTTACCAAGAAATACGTTTATGGTAATATTTTGGAAAATGGGCGTGGCACCGCCCACTTATGATCACATATAAGTATATCGTTAACCGTTCTACCAATTTGTACCAAACTCGGTGTGGTTAGTGTGCTTGCCACATATAAGCAAAACGTTGAAAATTATTGAAATCGGACTAAAATAACGGCCGCTTCTCATATAACGGTACATTTCAGAAATGCTTGAAACTTCAATATTTCGAAATTGAAGGACGCTAATTTACTCAAAATTGATACCATCTTACCATCTAGCGGAAGGTTTCGGAAAGGTGAAAAAACATATATTTAATACTTGCGCCGGGTAGTTAATGTTCGGCTCCGCCCGTTCTTAGACTTCCTTACTTGTTTTAATTGCATTTAATTTTTAGGAACTTATTTTGACTTATTATTTTTGTTTGCTTTTCTATTACATGGTGTAACACTGATCATGAACTTTTTAAGTGACCCAGTTCAGGTCGTAGTAATTCACGAAACTGTTTTCCAAATTTTTTTCAACACCCTCAAATTCTCAAGTTTTCAGAAATTTGTATTTTTTTGTCAATAATTCGAAAAGAATGTTTAATTCCGGGCAAAACTAGGTACCATTTATAAAAATAAGTAGATAATTTTGGAAGATATGAATTTTCTAAACAAATTTTCCAAAATTTGAATCAGTTGACTTGGATTCACTTTGTGGTTTCAGTAGTTTGTATGAAAACATTTGAATATGGCATACCTTCATATTTTTTTTATAGATTTTAATGAGTGGTATTTAGTTTTACTCGAAATTAAAAATTTTTGCCGAAGTAATGCCTAAAAGAGACTATTTTCTTTTGAAATTTTGGCCAAAAATGTTGCAGACGTGGAAAAATGTATAAAAATTGGTCTTAATTTCAGACTTATTAAAAAAATTGTCCACCTATTTACAATGTGCTCACACAACTTCTTGTTTCTTAAATGTTACAAATATTAAAAACTTAAAATTGTTTAAAAAATAACCGAGCTAAAAATTGTTTGGGGACGAAAGTAATGCGAAAATGTTTTTTTATGAAAAAGTTGAGAATTTGAGGGTGTTAGAAAAATTTGGAAACTGTTTCGTGAATTACACGTTCAGATCTACGACCTGCACTAGGTCACTTAAAAACTTTGTGCAATTTTTTTTACCCCGTGTTATTATATTATTATTATTTTTTTAATTTTCTTTAATTTTATTTTGTTCTAAAAAGAAAAAATAAATATACATTTTTACTTTCGTTTAATTTTTAGAAACTAATTTAATACATGCCTTTTTTATTAAAATTTATTTATTTTTATTTAATTCCCTTTAAATTTTTAGATTTTGCTGTTTTAAAAGAATTTTTTTCCTTGCATTTAATTTTTACGAACTTAAATATTCATACGTATAAGATTTTTTATTTTTGTTTTAACTCGACTCGTTTTTTCATTTAACTGTTTTTTTATTGTCTTAAAATAATGTGACCAACCGTACTTCTTTCGGAAGTACGGTACTTTCTTTTCGCTCTGCACTTCGTACTTCTAAGTACAGTCAAATGTCCTACTTTCCGATATTTTGTACTTCAGGAGGGACATTCTGTAGCTAGTTAGCGATTCGAAAATTGTCGCCAACTGGTTACTGAATCTCCCCCAAGGTCCTGTACTCCTCCGATCTTCTGGACGATTGTCACATGCACTGGGCGATAAATTCGTGCAAACCATTAAAGTCGCCGGGGACCGCAATTCCTCGTCGCTGTCTTTCAAGAGCTCAATATGCTTATTGCAAGAAAAGGGCGATGAATACCGCCCTGCACACATTGGTAAAGTGGTCATAGGAAGCCTTCACGCATGAAGATTATGCCGTAGGGGCCTTCTTCTATATCGAGGGGGCTTTCGAAATTAGCCGCATTTGAAATTTCGTATTCGGCTCGCGGCGTTAACTTTAATCCAATCTCGCCCGTACTTCTTTGAACTATGAAATAGTTGGTCACATTAATAATGGACAACTATTTTATCAAAGACTTTTTATAGAGACGGCCCATAAGTAGTGTCCTTATCTGATTTGAATTAACCATGCGTTTTTCAGATGTTGCTCAGTAGAAAACCATCGGATGTTTCCATAATGGCCTTAAACACTGAACCTCTAAATAATAATTCTTTTTAATTAACTAGCTGAATGCTAGATAATTTCCTGCAGGCATGCCATTGCAGAATTTTACTTTGTAGTATGCCTACGAACTTTTAGTGATGCGTGTGAAGCAACAAAATGACAGCCATTCCGACAACAGTGTGGCAGCCAAGTCAAAGTTGACAGGCAACAGGCACTATTGGCACATGCATACATACATACTCTTAGATAGGCAGAAAATTAGTGGTAGTGCAACGACTGTCAGATACGAGATGTTGCGTAAAGATTGATCAACACGCATTGCAAGCATATACAGGCGAACGCAACATACGAGGGTCAAGAAAAGGCAAGTCAATGCCTCAATAAGTCAGTCACAAATTTGAGCATGTTTTTGTTTTATCGATATCGATATTTTAACCACTTCCTCTCGTCGATGCCTTTTTCCGAGTTCAGATCGAGTTCACAAAATTAAGTACCGACCTCTTTCCGCAGACTGCTAAATTGCACTAATTCGCTCTCTATTTTGAAAGCGAACACAGCTTAAACAAGCTTACAAGAAGTCCTGCCTATCAGCAAGGCATTTTCTAGGCAAATGGGAATTTAAATCGCAGAAAAGGGCAAAATGTCCTAGTTGACTGACTTTACCGTTGTTCGACGCTTGACTGCCCGATTACATTGCGAAAGCAATACAAGTTGAAGAGCATGCCTTCGTGTACGCCTTTTGAAATATTTTGCGTGTAATGACAACAACAATAACAATGACAACGGCAACAATAACATCAGTAAATTGAAAATGTAATGAGGGATATGATAGTCACAATCAGTAAGTAGAGAGCTATGGCTGTACCACTGATTGTCATAATGACAGCGACAGTGACAGCAAAAGCAACAGCTACATCACAAGTGACACAAAAATAACAACATGAAATTATTTTGGTGAACATTTCGTTAAGATGTAAATTCAGATTTGTCCATTGGCTAATAGATGAAAAAATGTATAGTTTTGAGGGTAAATTTATGGAAATAATGGTACAAATTGACAGCCAAAATAACTTATTATTATTATTATTATTAGACATGAGCATTGCGACCTCTAGGTTGGTATATTTTGCGTGGCCCTTTACCCTATACGTAAAGGCGTTTATGAATAGGCTAGCACTTTCGTGGGCTTTTCGTTCCATATTTCGAATGGATTAAGTGTGAGCGAGTCTGCGTCTAGCTAGAGAAACACATTCACAATGGAGGTGTCCTGCGTTTTTTCGTGTGGTGATAACGTAGGGCACAATGTCTCATGAAGTACCCAGTGAGAGTTCGAATGTCCTCACTGCCTACATTTATAAGCTTTTTTGAAGCTTCTTTTCATGGATAGATGAACCGCTTAGCTTGTCTTTGACCTGGACATTCGCTCCAGTGCCTATGGAGTTTTTTGTACACCCACTTTTTTATACCCTCCCTATGTGTGATTTGGTGAGCTCATAAAAGAGTTCCGGGCCATGAAATATTGTGGTAGCTCCATGTTTTGCTATGCGGTCCGCTTGCACATTGGTATCGTGGCCCCTATGCACCGACACCCAGCCCAGTAATACTGTTTTCTTGATTTCAAGAGCATTTGGGGTGCTGAGGCAGTCTTACACTAGTTTTGATGTTATTGTGTGGAGCTTCAGCGCTAGCGAGGCTTCCTGGCTGTTCGAAGTAATGGCTCATATCTCTTTCGCATGAATCTCTGTTTTGAGAATGGTGGGGTTGCAGCACATTGGTATCTTTATTTATTGTGTGCTTTCTTTGTCGATATATATTTAAGTGTTTGTCGATTGCGTTAAAATCGATAACCCTAGCTACCCATATAGACCAGTTCCAGTTTTCTATTTACAAGTTTTGATCGGCCAGTATACCAAACTTCACCTCCTGGTTCGGTGTAAGCGTATCCAGTACTCCAGGGTGCGCGGTTCGTAATAGTTACCTAGAAATGACTAGTTATGGAGCTACTGCCTCCTTCATGTGGGGTAATATGTGATTTTCATTTTTAATTATTTAATTTAATTTCAGGGGTCGCCTCCCTCTCTATTATGATTTAGAAGGGCTTACACTATACATTATCAAGTTTGGTAAAAAGGTTAAACTTATGTTAAATGAAAAATTTAGTTAAAAGTGTAAGGTGGGACAGGTGTAATATGCGTGTGTTTTTACTTTTGGAAAGTAACAGTCTATATACTGACACACAGGTCACGGACGGTTTTGAGACATCTAAGGCTAATGGCCAAATCTTCAATATATGACTAAAACAGGGTTTAAATCCATTTGATCAATGACCGATAGCAGACGCAGTGTTTTGGTTGGCTGTAAATCAGATAAGAATTCATTTAATTTCATACTTTTATTTGAAGGAATTTAAAAGCCTTTTGTTATTCCAGAATTAGTCAAGCGTCTGTTAAGCTATTGATTTATCAGCTAATTCAGGTTATTGGAACCGCTAATATCTAAATATTTGAATCACTTTGACTGCAGCTTTGCAGTAATATTCTCTAAATTTTCTACCGACCCACAATCGTTGTTGCCGTTTGCGACTATATATTCTGTAACTGTGTCGTATCGACATATTTCACATTTTTCATCGAAATTGGTCGGAATAAAATCAGATAAAGATGGAAATTCGTGTCACTTTTCAAACTTAAATGAAAGAAAAACAATAAAACAATTACGTACATACATATTAGTTTACTAAAAACTCAAACAAAATTTTTGGTAGGAAAAAAATTGTCTGTGGCAACACTGCCTCCAGTCTTGTTTTATACGAGAATCCAGCAAAAGGAAATCCAAGGATGCAAACTACTAGCGACATTTCCGCACAATGACCCACTTGACGATGCAGTCTGGCTGTCAACGAAGGTAGTGACGTTTCCTAGCAGTATTAAACTATTCTCTATTAGTCTACTCTTCCTGTAGCAAACATAGCTATGCTTAAACAAAATTTAGCAGCTAACAGGAAAACTACTACACGAATATGACTGCTTGATATTCAGATCTCTACTGATTCAGTCTTCATCTCAAAATAATCGGTACAGATGGTATTATCAACCTTTATCAGTGGTCGAAAATTTCCCGAAACTTTTTATTAGTTTTTGAAATTTACGAGCTTTTTAAGTGCTTAAGATTCCACAGGATAATTTTGAATACTTTGCAACTTTTTGGAATCTATTTGCCCATTTTTTAGGAGTGCCTAGAACTACTGATTTTTTCGGGGTTATCTTCGAAGTTTTTCAGAATAATTCAAGATATTTTGGAACGCCAAGTTATCACTAGCGCATATTTTTAGGCCTTGCGGAACATTTGAAACAACAATTCGAAAAATTTTGCGACGTTTATGAATTTTCTAGTGTCGTATCTAAGCCCTTTTGAGACTTTTGAGTCACTTTCTTCAGTTTTTGAAATGTTTTAAGATATTGCACGTTTTTTTTTAATGTTTTGAGTACGAAACGGATCTGGAAGGATGTTTTTCGGGACTTTTTGGAGCTCGGTTTTGTTGGGGCTTTTGGAATTTTTAGGATAGTTTTTAATATTCTTTAGAGCTTTTGCGGTTATTTATAAGAATTCACTGCACTGTTTTAAATGTTTCGCAGGAAATTCGGTAGCGTTTCTAGTTTATTTCGGATAACTCGTGGTATTTTGGCACTTTAATTTAAGATTTAAGATTTTTAAGATGACTTGACGATGATGTTTAAGATCATTCGGTATTTTTGGAGCTCGATCAGCAATTTTATTTTTGATATTTTGGACGTGTTTCAGAAGTTTTTGTTGCTTTTTTTCAAAGTTTTTCTGAATCACTATATAAATTTGAGACATTTAGGAATTCCTAAGACTCTTCAGGAAGTTAAAGACTATCTTGTGGAAAATGCGAGTCTTTAAGGATTATTATTGATTTTTTGCGACTTTTATGAAATTTTTGTGCAATTTCTAATGACTATCGGGACCTTTTGGTTATTTTTCTTTCGGGGTTAATTCGGGATTTTTGAAAATTTTTGGAGTTCGACCAATCATTTCCCAGTCGAATTCTTCCCTGATAATTGTTAATAGTTTGTGACTTTCACGACAAATTCTAAGAAATTTCAAGACGATTTGAGATGTTTTTGTGGAAAGTATGGAGCCTTTTTGGTTTCACAGGATAATTTTGAGATGTTCTAGGCATGGGCGTAGCCAGGTAGGGGCAGGGGGGTGCTCGAGCCTCCCCCTAACTTTCAAATTTTCCTTATATATATAAAATAGTTCCCTGAAATGCCAGCTTAATAGGGTCGAGCCCCCCTAGATTTCATTCTGGCTACGCTGATGGTTCTAGGTGACGCTTTTCACGTAAGTAAGTTTTAAAATTTATTTGCCCTTCAAACACATTTTTTCAGGACAAAATTTCTTTTTAAAAATCAAATAAATTTCCATGTCTACTTGAGAAAATGGCCCAAAGGCTTTTCTAAAATTTTTCATTAAATTTTTAAAGATTATCATAACTTTTTGAGATGTTTTTCAGAAGTTGAAGAGGCTTCTCAAGATTTTTTAAGATAATTCAAGATTTTTTAACCTTTTGGATTGCAGGCGGTAAGTTTTCAGGATTTTCAAGACCTTCTGGGTTGGACCTTTTAGACATTTCCTGAATCGTGGAAGTATATTCGGTGATTTGTCAAGGTTTTCAGAACTATTCGGAGTTTTTTTGACACATTTTGGAATATTGTATGAGGAGGCTTAATTTTCGAGCGAAAAGGAATTTCGTAGTTTTTTCGTGGATTTTTTTTTGAATATCTACAACTTCTGTGAAATTTTCTCGAATGAGTAGTAAAGCATATGCATGTAAAAAACAAACAGTAACTTAATAGGTGATTTGATGCCATACAGTCTAGTCTTCAATATCTACACACACACGCGCCGCTATGCAATAACTATGTGTGTAGGCGCATTTTGATTGAAACGTACATATATTTATCACACGACATGCCTCTATCAAAAAATCGTCAGCACATCTTTCTTACTTATTCATCCTTTCAGACTTGCGCAATTCCTCTCGCTCTGGGCTTTCGGCAAGTTATTGCTACAGAGCCTAGGCGCGTACGCCCAACAACAATAAGCGCAGACATAATAAATGTTCAAGAGGGAGTCTGTGGAGTCTTCCAGCAAAACAGAAACCAAGATGACCTACAACAATGCTGTCAAGTAACATTAAGGCAGTCCCAGTAAATCGCCGCCTATCAAGTTGCATGGACAAGCTGGTATCACTCGTCGCCTTTGCTTATACATACTCGTACTCTCGCTGCACTAGATGGATGAACTCATATGAAAATGTTTTATTACAGCATGTTGCACATTTACAGTTACAAATGAGACAAAAGCACATTTATTTCGACAGCTAGGCTGAAATACATATTTATTTATATGTGCGTGCGCGTTGTGCATGTGAGTAGGGCTTTATATCATTTAAGGGCAATGCTTGTAATTTATGTGGAAACATACATTCAAATATTTCCATGTAGTAGGAGCGTATTCTTTCACTTGCCCTTGCCCATTCTGTGCATAGTCAAAAGCTATAGTGAACTATGTATGTATTATTCTCGTTTGTTAGAGCGAGTGATGCACAATGGGAAGGAGGACGCCGACGACGACGTCAAAGAAGAATGGCATTGATGATGGACGCTTGCATGCACGTACGCACTGCCAGACGGCTTGTACGCGATATGTTAAACTTATTCACACGCAAATTCTTTTTGAAAGATGAATAGTCAGTTGCTAACACGAGTTGAAGTGGGTGTATGCGCTTTACATGCAATTGAAATGTTAACGCCGTTATTGTGCATAATGGTGCGCACAGAAAAAGAGTGAAGAGGAGAACGTTTAAAAATTTCTAATGTGCCATGTGGACTTTTATTTTTATTTTAAATTTTTATATTTATTTCAGTTAAATGGAGTAAAATTTTACGGTTACAAGGTGAGTNAAATGCATTTTAATAACAAGTTAAATGAAATATTTTAGTATGAGTTTCAAACCAGAGAGAGGTTTAAGGCATCTTTATTTCAAAATATATTGAAAAGGGGCTGTCACCTGGTTAGAAATCGAAAATCAATTTAAGTAACAAGTTAAATTAATTATTTCAAACAAGAAAGTATTATGAAAGTCCGCATCTGTTTCGTAATTTTTTTTTACGAGGGTTGCCACCAGTTAAGAATTTCAAAATCAATTTAGTTTAGTTAAATGAAGTATTTTGATATGGATGTCAAGCGAGAGAGGTTTAAGAGAGCTTTATTTAGAAAATATTTTTGAAGAAGGTTGCGTCCTTTGTAAAAAGGTAATATCAGTTTAATTAACAAGTTAAACGAAACGTTTTTATATGCGTATCAAACGAGAGCAGTTCAAGAAAGCTTTATTTAAAAATAATTTTAAAAGTTTAGAAATCAAGTATCAATTTAAGTAACAAGCTAAAAAAAACATATTTTAATATGGGCATCAAACGAGACCGGCTTAAGAAAAGCTGCATCTGTTTCGAAAATATTTTTTTCGAGGGTTGCCACCAACTTAAGAATTTACAACTTATTTGATAGACAAGTTAATTGAAGTGCTTCTAATGCTTTACATAAATGTAAAAGTTACTGAGTGAGTGTGTACGTTTGTTACACTTTTTTGGGTAAAATTTGGCATACAGATAGCTTATGACCTGCTTTAAAAACTTAGGTTATAAGTTCAATGATATTTTACAATAAGGATGTCAGACAAACGAGGCTAAAAAAAGTTTTATTACAAAAGTATTTTAGATTCTAAAAAGTTAGATTCATTTTTATTAATAAATTGAATGAAGTATTACAATATGAGTTTCCAACGAATGAGTTTTAACAAATATTTATTTTGAAAATCGTTTAAAGAAAGATGCCACCTGTCAAATAAAATTTTTTCATAAAAGGAGTAGATGTCAATCGAATAAGACAAATACGTTTTTATAGAGGGTTGCCACCTTATCAAACGAACATAAATTTAATTAGTCACGGAAATTATTTAATACAAACGAAACAGGTTGAAGAAAGCTTTACTTCGAAAATATTTTGATGACGTTAAATTCAAATTTAGTAAAATATTACAATATGGATGTTAAGGGGAGTAGATAGGTATATTTAAGAAAGTTTTGTTAATTAAACACGTTTCACTTGCTTAAAAGATTTTCAACCTTTTCTAAATTTTAATATAGTTATCCTGTTTGATATAATCTTACTTAATTTATTCTAATCTAATCTATTCTACTCTCATATAATCTATTCTATTCTTATCTAATCTAATCCAATTTAGTCTAATCTAATCTAAATTGATTGAATCTAATCTAATGAAATCTAATCTAATCCAGTCTGTTCTAATCTATTCTAATCTAATATAATCTAATCTGATCCAATCTAATCCAATGTTTCTTCAACAGAGGTTGCGTATACGCCCCTTCACATTTTTATACCCATTATTATTTATAACATATCTTTTGGGAGCAATCAGTGCTACGCTACATAAAATAAAACATTATTAAAATTTTGTAAATTTGTGCTCACTTCCAGCGCGATTATCGCACAAATAATTCCGCTTGCGCTCAAAATAGTACAAACAATTTCATTTTATACCTAACTAAAGTAATAGATAATAGAATAATAAGAAAGCGTATTTTAACAAAAAATTGCAATGCTAATGCGCTTTCTTACCACACTTGAGAAATACTTCGGCTTTTTTTTATGCTTCTTGTTTGCTTAGTTAGAAGAAATACTCTGAGAAGCACGAAAAAGTATAGTCAGCGGCTACATGTGTCTCGGTTGAGAGAGAAGCTACATACACACACACACACATAAACAGTGATGCCAAACTCAATTTAAAGCAAACGCATAGAAAAAAATTCAGCCACCAGCAGAAACGCTAGCAATTTACGTTAAATGTTGAGAATTTCAATGCTTTCGGCGTACCACAGGCGTGTTGAGCGTGCTTAATTTTTTTATTTGCAAGTAGGTTTTTTTTGTACGCTGTAGGTTACTATTTGAATTTTTTTCTTTCTAAGTCGCGGAAGCGAAATATTCTGCTGTTGCTGCCACCATTTGTTGCACGACTATGACATATCCGTTTTGCCGCCAGCAGCTGTGCGCCTCTCCTTCACATACATACACGCATACCTGGCTCTTGCTGCACACACACATACACACACACGCACGCACACTCCCAGCGTACTCCATCATTTTCTTGCCAAAAGCTGAGCTGTTGGTGTTTGTTTTTTTTTTGGTTCGCCCGCCATAAATTATGCGACTGCCAGTTTTTGGCAAAGTTTTTATGTCACTTTTTCGTAATTATTTGTTTCACTTTCCTTTCTCGCTTATACTACTGAGCACTTTTTTGGTGCTTTAGTGCAGCAAGTGTCCACTAAAACTGCATTTCCACTTCGCTTGGCGTTTTGTAGTTTGTTGATGGAGCCAACTTTGTTATGCTTCTTGTTGTTGTTGTTTGTGTCATTGTTGCTTTTGCTACCTTTCGTTTGCCCCCTGGCGCATTTTTCATAAAAAACTCGTCAGACAAAATGCATTTAAATACATTTCTCTACTTCGACTGCACTCGGAAGTTAGGCAGCCAGTCAGCCAGCCAGCTGCGGTCATTGTTGAATGATGTTTCAGCTGCCATCAGTAGGTGTGTATGTGCTATCTATTTTGTTTGTTGCCACTAAAGTGCCACTAATAGCACTGCGCGTTGACTGCGTGGCAAATTGCTCATTTTGTGTTGCATACTTTGAGGCGCCTTACATCATTTTGCTGCATTTATGTCAGCTAGTCGTCGAAATTGTGTGCCATTAGTTAGCTAACAGCATTGTAACAGGAACTGACTTGCCAAACACCTGCTGCTGCCGCTACCGCCAGCGAACCAGCGAGCTCCTCCAACTTTGTTAAAGATGCGTTGGTTTTTTTGTTTAATTTTTGCATTCTTTTGCTTTGCTATTTGCAAGCGGGCACTCAATGTTGACGCTGTTACTTTTGGTCTTCCTGTTTTTATGATTTTCTTATTTATACTTTTTCTGTTTATCCAACTTTCACAGTCTGTACAAAGAAATTGGTAAGGAACAACAAGTTAATAAAATAGAAAATAAACCATTTGTATATAATATATTATTTAAGGTATTTAGAAAGCAGGTAAAGCAACGACTTTCTCCTGGAAATTGCATTTATTAACTCGAGTCTACATATGACGCCCGTTTTTTCATCAATTTAACTGAATTAAATTTTCAAATAAATGGCTACCTGCTTCGGAAATATTTTCGACAGTCAACTTTCTTAAACCTCTTTAGTTTGATACCCGTATTATAGTATTTCATTTATTTTATATATTTAATTGAATAACATTTTCAAACAGGTGGCAACCCGCCACAAAAATATTATTTAGTGGCGATACATATATTTAGTTTGATAACCCTATTGCAATATTTAATTGATCTTATCAATTCAATTAAATTAAAATTTTGTAAACAGGTGGCAACCTTCCACAAAAATTCTTTCGGCTGAAAGTCTCCTTAAGCATTTCTTTTTTGACGGCCGTATTGCGATATTTACTTTATCTTATACATTTTCTTAAACTGAAATTTCTAAAAGGTGGCAACCTTCTTTCTTTAAGTTGGACCTTTAGCACTACATCGAACATAAAAAAAATGTTGAATTGGTTTCACAAACAAACTTTAGCAAACCATAGTATAAAGCATAGCAAATTTCTTAAGAACGCCGTACTACTCAATAAATCTTTCCTGACAATTTCTTCGGCTTTTTTTTATTCTTCGAACACAATTAAATGTTTACAAATAATAACATAAAAAAAAGGAACAGTCCAGCGCCTTCGTCTTGGTCTGCAGGCTGTATCGGAGATACAGCCGCTATATTTAAACGTAGAACACGTGGTATGGTTAAGAGCATATCCAAGTCAAAAACGAAATCACACACTAAGAAAAAAAAATTTAAAATCGATTTTTTTTAAATCGATACAAAAATCGGGAATATCGATAACAAAATCAGTAACAATATCGATAAAAATTTCGATAACAAAATTGATAAAAATATCGATAACAAAACCGATAAAACTATCGGTGACAAAATCGTTAAAAAAAATCGACAACTAAACCTAAAAAAATATCGATAACAAAATCGATATAAAATATCGATAAACCAATCGATAAAAATATCAATAAAAAAATCTATGAAAATATCGATAACAAACTCGATAAATAATCGATAACAAAATCGATAACAAAACCGATAACAAAATCGATAAAAATATCGATATCAAAAGCGATAATAATATCGATAAAAATATCGATAACAAAACCCATAAAAATATCGATAACAAAAGCGATAACAATATCAATAGAAAAATCGATAAAAATATTGGTAACAAAACCAATAAAAATATCGATAAAAATATCGACAACAAAATCGAT
>NW_016160938.1:0-2085 GCF_001687245.7 Rhagoletis zephyria | reverse complement strand
CGACAGGTTTGGAATTTTATCTTTGAAACGCCACACTTTTCTTTGAAATCGCTTTATTAGTTCTCGTGCAATAAGCGTTTTTGTGAAGCTCTAAAAATTACAACTACAACATTTGAACATAGCCCCCATACCTTAAGGTAAGACGTATTCTACGTCAAAAGATTTGGTTTTTATTAACCGGTAACTTCGATTGCATTTCTGCTTGGATATAAAAATTTAAAATCAATGGTTTGTGTCTTCGGGAAGGCAATGTTGTTCTTGAAGAGATTAAAAACAAATTATCTCAAAAGGAGAATAACGAATTTTTAAAAAATTAAAATGACCAGCGCGTATCTCTATTATTTGAGAATATCAAGTAGCACTTGTAGGTCCATTGTAATTTTTCAATCTTTGAAATAAACTGAATTAAAAGCAAAGCATTAAACTCTACTTAATTTTTTTTTTGTTTTTCGAGCATATTTGCAAGCATATTTACCAAACTTTTAGTGCTTATCTAAGCTCTTAAAATGGATTTTTTCGTGATTATTTGCTTCGGCCCTGTTGCTAATATTCTTAAGAGGGTTGCCAATTGTGTAAAAACATTTTTCAACAAAGAAAAATAGCCAAAACTCGCTAAAATTTCTCTTCCCTATTTACATTTTCGCCATCGTACATACTTTCTTCTGTCGAATCAAAATGCGATGATTTTAATTACATTAGATTATGCAACTACGACAACTTGTTTTTCCTACTTAAGCTGTAACCTTATTCCTCTCGCTTGATACTCATTTCATAAATTGCTTCTTCTCCTTCTTCTTCTTAACCCTTCCTCCTCAATCACTTTTGTGATTGTTGCGCGCAGGATTAATGTCACTAAATGAAGTTGGCAATTTGTGTGTCACCTGTTCCGTCTCCACGATTCTTAGCGCACTGCTCGGGAGTTCGCTACATTTAGCCGCTCATTTTTTTCGTGTCACATTCTTCATACTCGCTCTTTTCCCTCGCAGAAAAAGTTTTTCTTGCGTCCACTTAATACATATGTATATACTTCCTATAATTTTTTCGATGCTCATCATAGCCGTCTTTTCGTTAACTTTGCGCGCTCATCTTTACCTTCCGCTTCTTCTCACCGCCACCTCTTCGTTTTCCGTTTTTTTTGCAGACGTCTTTCTAGTCTCTTCTCTGCTGTATTTTTACTACAGCAATTTTTCATTCAGTTATTCCGGGCTTAGTCTTTTATATACTCGCAGTACGTACATACATATGTTTGTATGTATGTACATAGAATTACAAAGATACTTTTCATACAATTTAAATGTTTTTGTTTTTTGCTTTTCATCATCTCCTACTTTGCATGCAAGCGTCAATTTATTCATCCCACTGGCGCCGCCGATGCTGCTGCTGCTGTTGCTGCTCATTAAGCTTGAACCTGTGACAGCAGAAAATCGTTGTCTAGGTGAACTTTAATTAGGGATTTCAGTTTCTTTGTTTTTTTTTTGTTTCGACTTCTTTTTTTTTTTTTTGCTTTACACTGTCATTCGCACAAAACGCTGACGTTAATCGTTGCAGCAATGAACTTAAGCACAATTGATGTCTTTTGTGCACCTTAAAGCCCCACTTCCTCCTACTCTTATATAAACCATTTGTGCGATTCAAGTAAAGGCAGTGAAATGTATTTGCTTTCTTTTAATTCATCCTATGCTGCAATGGGCTCTTTCTTAAGGAGAATTATTAAATTCGTTAGTGTGGAAAAGATGTTTTTTTCACTCATCCAACAGAAAATGCTTTTTCTTTGATTAATTCTGCAGCGGCCATTAAGAAACATCTTTTTTTAATTTGATGGAGCAAAAGTGATTATTGCAGAAAAAAGGTATTAGAGCACTTTTGCATAGTAAGATTTTTTTTCTCAAGTAACTTAAAAAGAAGCAAGATGTATCACAATTGTTTTGAAATAAATGGCAGTAAGCTTTTTACGAGGCTCTTTTAATTACTTTCTGCCTGGAAAAAACTGAGTGTACTTGCTTACTTTAGCGCTTTGAAAAGTGCCTAGTAATGCTCAATGAATTAGATTATTGCAGATCAAGCAGGAGGAATATACAGGTACGG
>NW_016160937.1:0-57311 GCF_001687245.7 Rhagoletis zephyria | reverse complement strand
TGGTTAAAATATCAGGGATAATTCTGAAAATCGTAAAATAAGAAAAAATACATTCATACAATTTGTACGCGCATTTGAGTAAATTTTCGTATCTAATTATTTGTTTTGTTTTTGCCTTTTAGGTTAAATGCCAGACTCTGAATCATAGAGATTTTTGCTGATAATAAAGCCTGTAGTCATAAGCAATAACCGAGAAAAAACATTTTAAACATTTGAATTTTAATGTTAACCTTATGGCGAAACCAAAAAATGGTAATCTATAACTTCTTGAATAGCCTTAGGCGGTCACCGCTTATGATCACAGAAATTTTGTTTAAAGGTGGTTATTATTAATTATATTATTAATACGAAATTTATGAATATTATGAATGATTTAGGAATGAAGTCAAATTCACGGGTGCTGTGGCTGTTTTGTTGTTTCTGCTTCGTGGCACAGATTTTTTTTTATTACGTTAGTGACATGGAAGTTTTGCCTGAGAGAGAAATTTCCTCAATGCCCATTCTCTTGAACAGTTTTATCCTTTCACGACCTTCAATTTCGCTCAGACATTTAGTTTACCCATTTTTTCATATTTTTTTAAACGACTTAGGCAGGCACATAACTACCTTAGTAGGTCATGAAATAAAAATACGAATTATTTTTTGTCCGTCGAGTATTTGTCTTAGCAACGCACAGTTGAGTAGGTTCGCTCAGCTCAACAGTTCGCAACATTCCGCCATTTTTTCCATCGCAAAATTTTTTTGCTACCTGAACTCAGCTACCTGAACTGAGCTACCCAACTCAGCGTTGAATTGGAAGAATTATCGGCGCAACTATCTCTATTTATTGCAACTTCATTTGTTTACATTTAAGAGCTGTTCATTTGACAGCATATTTAACAAGCCGGTTCTAAGACGTAATTGTTGATAGCAGTTGAGCTAAACAGCTACGTCCTATGAACGCGCCCATTGAAAAGTGAATGAAAAAAATATAAGGGTTTAATTTTGATTTGTTTACTTATAGAAAAAGCGTGACTAATGAAATTTTGCCTTCGGTGTTATCAAGACAAAGTTTTAATAAATTATGTAGCAAGAAGTTGTGCTAGCAATAAAAATAGTTAGTTGGAGGTGTCCCAAGAAATTTTTCTTTAGGCATTTCCCGGCATTCTTTTAACCTTACTACAATAGTATCTAATTGAAAATACCCATAAACCTTTTGCAATATACTTACCTCGCAGTCCACCCTTGTGTATAGAAATTTCTTAAACTAAGTTCCTTTGCCTTTTTGCCTATCTGCAATCATAAAAATCACACCAATATATTATATCTACTACACAAGCGTCATCGGCCATAACAAACAGAAGTGACACAATTTGCAGCCAAGCAATTACGTCAAAACAAAAGTAATACTCGTAACATAAACAACGGTGAATATACATATTTATGTACGCGCTTTAGGGTGCATCACTTTACATAAAAAAAAAAAATCGTTACTGTTTTCCCATTCGAAATATAAAACTGATTATGTTTTAAGACGTTTGCCAAAATATTTCGTAAAAATATTAAGATTGTTGTTTATGAATAAAATTTGTTTTTAAAATATTTTAAAAAGAGATCATCTCAAATGATAGAAGAAGTTACTCTTAAAAGGTCTGTATAAAAATGCTTAAAAACTTTTTCGATATAATAAAAATATTGCGATTTTTAGATGTATTTTCAAATCGGTCTAGCTCACGTAAGCTTTAATGTTTTTCTAAAATACTTGGGGGAAGTTTTAAAATAAAATATAGATATTTTATAATTTCGTTGGAAAAACTGCAACAACTTTTTGGTGATGTACCCCAATATACCTACATTACGGTGGTCAAAAAAATACATGTGAAAGGATTGTTATAAATTGAAAAAAAAAATACTCTTGTTTTTTTTTAAATATCGTTGCCCTAAGTTTTTCATGTACTTTATATGGAAAAAACCATTTTTCAAGGAAATCAATATTTTTCGATTGGAATCCTTTGCTCTCCTCCAATAATAATACCCAATCATTTATTTTACCATTTTTTAAAACTAGCGCTTTTTTATGGGTCCCCTCATTGCATTTTTTTGGGGTTTTTAGGGGACGTATAAAAAACAGTTAATACCAAAAAATGGTTAAATAAATTAGCGGGTGTTATTATTGAAAGTCCCCTGAAGAGAAAGAAAGTTTTGCCATCAAAAATATTGATCTCTAAGAATTCAACACCGCAAAAAATATAGAAAAAAGGTTTTTTATAAACTGCGGTCGTCCCTCGGCAGGCAATGGCAAACCTCCGAGTGTATTTCTGCCATGAACAGCTTCTCATAAAAATACAATCGCCGTTCGGAGTCGGCGTAAAATTGTAGGTCCCTCCGCTTCGTGTGACAACATCAAGGCGCACGGCACAAGTCGGAGAAGAAGCTCGGCCAAACACTAACATATGTGTAAGCGCCAATCTATTATTATTATTAAGAGTTCTATACCATTTCTACGAAAAATTGGTTTTTCCCTTTGGGCGCTTTGAGCACCCTCTAAATATTTTTTGCTTTAAAAAAGGTGTAATTCGTTTCGGCATAGAAAAATCTTAGGGGCTGAACGCATTAAAATTCGGACTTCACTTATTTTGAACCGCCCTAATGCACCTAAGTAATTGTTCATTGAATAAATACGTATCTACATCAGTAAAATGTTCGTATGTGTGTTTGTATGTAAACAAGTATACTTACATACATATTTATATTTACTCAATAAATTTTATAATTACGTATTGTATTTGATAAATGCCATAAAAGCGATTTATGTCGTAAAAATATATTTTATCAAAAGTAAACATTTTACTTTATAAATGTTTATAACATTTTTATACATGTTTACACATACCTGCGCTTTACAAAAAACATACTCGTAATTATCTATGTGCATTCGAGTATTTGTGTAATAGTAATCAAATAAAGTACTATATTGATTTTAAAGTAGGTGAAGGTGATTAAAAACAAATGATCTTATAGCTCAATGAAAGGAAAATTAATCTAGAAACATTTATGAAATAGATAAAGTGGTAATTAAATATGGCTGTACTGTATTCGCATAGATATTAACAAGGGGAAGTCATTTATTAATTAGCTGCATACTAAATATTGACACTAGAAAGCAGGGCGCGTTAGTTATTATTATTTTTTTTTGTATTAAAACACAGGTGATAGGTAGGTAATCATTGTTAAATCATTATGAGACAATGAAAGTGTTTAGTTGCCGCTCGTTAATCATACTTTTTAATAAGTAATTATAATTTAAGCTTAAGCTTAGTCAGATTAAATTGAAACTCCCTTTACTATTGCTTGTTTTCTTTTTTCTATTGTAATTAATTAATCTGTGTTAGCGAGTGTGTAAGTAATACAAACATTAAACTAGATCACCAGAACAAAAATAAATACTACTCATCAACCGATATACAAACATAGATACTAACAACAAAGCTTTGAAATATATATTGTACACAAATATTAAATGATAATTCTTTAATTACAACAGCAAAAATAATTACAGTTAATTATCTGCTATATATATACTATACGAACACGCCACAATAAAATTTTGAAATACCTTTTTTGTGAAAAAAACGGTTAACTGCGATATATGTATGTGGCGCGTGGAATCTGACAAACAGACTAAAATGTGAAAACTAATATCTCTTAAACCAATTACGCTGGGGAACTAAAACGTTTGCCAAAAAGGTACAGGTATTGGGAAAGGATGATGCGGCATCCCCCATTCAATTAAAAAAAAAATGTCCATATCGATACGTACATACATTTAAATAGGGCAGCATCATTTATTTGGGAACCGTTTTCTCCTAGAATTCTAAATCGAATTTAATGGTTGTTGTTTTTTTGCAAATCCTCGCAAAAAATCGAAAATAATATACGGGCAGGTTCTGCAATTCACTTCCGAGTGAATTTCAACCAAAGCCACTTTGAATTCAAATTGAATGAGGTTGAAATTCACTCACAAGTGGACTGCAGAACAGACCACCTGATGACATGGAAAAATCCCCAAATTTCCCGAAAAGCGTAATACGAAACATTCCGCAAAAATCACATAAAGACCGAAGAAAACCTTGAAAAGGTTGGAAAAGTAAGCATTCCATTTTTTTGCCACTCTCTAAAATCCAAAAGCGAAAGGGTAATTTCAGCGAAGACGACGCCATAGGTACGGTGACCATCCGTCCTGTATTATGCGCGACAGTCGTCTTTTTTTGACCAATTCTCCTGGTAATCATTTTTTTTTAATACGGGACGCCAAATGTTCTGTATTTCTTTTAATGTCCTGTATTTGTCCGGTATTCGGGGTTCGGTATTTCGACGCCTTGAATGCTTATTAAAATGGCATGCTTTTGAACCAGTCTGGGTGCCTGTGCTTCGAATCGAAGATCACATACAGTGACCAAAATAAAAATTAGGATTCTACATTTTAGCAAGGTTCGGCTATTTTTCTTAAACTTACTTAATGTTTATTATATTTTTTTTAGTAAAGATCTTTTCCTAACAAAAACCATATAAATCAAAATTTCCGACTTTGTGCAAAAAGTGTGAGAATTAATTCTACGAATTGTCACCAAAATTTCAAACTTTTTAATCAGAACTTTTAGAAAAAAAATTTGGTTGCAGTTTTGTACCTCAATTAAAATTGAGTATAATAAAGTGCAAGTGCAACGTGCTGTTAATTTGCTTCCCCATCAACAAATTGTCGAACTTTGTATGAAAAAATGCGTAGCATCGTTGACAAAAAAATTGTCAAAAATTGACGATGAGTCCTAGCTACTTAAACATGCATTTTATAGTACTAAAATCAAAAAAAACTTTTGTAAAGAATTTTGGGGAGTAAAAAGCTCGAGGAAGATGTCTTACGAATTTGTGATGTTACTGTAAGCATGCTGTTTCAGGGTTAATACATACATCTAAGATCATTAAAGAAGGTGTTAAGATCTGTTAGCTTTTAGGGAAAAAATTAGCAAAATTATTTTTTGTCCCGTATTCGGATCGCATAAATATGGTCACCGTAACCATAGGTCAACAAACAAATTACATAGATTGCATTTAAATTTATGACAATAGTAAAGCATGTGAAATAGTTCTTTAGAAATCGATTTTCACTGTTATAAACAGAGCTGTAGTGCGACTATCTCTGATATGGTATTTTCTCATTAAGTTTTAAGCGCATTTCTCGTGCGTTGGATGAAAGTGACAATGCAAGTAATTTGTAAATATCTAAAATGAAAGTAAAACTCATGGATTTTAAGATAGTGCTGAGTTATTACAATACATTTATGAAAAGAAGTTGTTAGCTGTCCCACACGTCACAGCAGTTTTTTTTTTGACGTAGAATTCGTCCTATGTTTCGGTATGGATGCCTTGCTCACATGTTGTAGTTGTAAATTTTGGAGCTTCACAAAAATGCTATTTCACGAACTAATTAGCAATTTCAAAGAAAAGTGCGGCATTTCAAAGACAAGATCCCTAGTCTATCGACAGATTCATTCCTGTAAGTGATTATTTCGATTTCTGTCAAAGAAACAACAATAAATATTGGGAAGTACTGGTTGATATTTTATAAGGTGGTCATATGTTGGTGCATTTTTAAACAGCTTTAGCATAATCCAAAAAACAACCGTAAAATAACCAGAAAAAATGCGCTATTTGGAGAAGATTAAGGTTTACGCTTCTAAGCATAGTCCCATCAGCAGGGGGGGGAGGGGGGTGGACGCGAACCTTGGTTGATGTAAACATTCATTAATAGCGTAGTGTAGCAAGTGTAGTACTTTTAATAGTATTTTTCTTTGTTGCTCTTTGTTTTCTGAAACCATAATTTTTTTAATTTGAAAAAAAGAAATTAACTCGAAATAAATAGATAATGTTGGCAAATGGGTTAATACAATGACAAAACTGGTGCCAAATAAGCTTATCGAAAACAGATATGTCATATATTGATTTCACTTTGTTTATTACACTATGCATAAACAAAAATTAACTTCCTGTGTCGACACTGCGTATGAGTAACCAATAACTTTTTTTTACTTCGTTTTGGACTTTGATTTGCACGCGACTTGCTTGTGGGTTTAAAATGAGTGCAATAATTATATATATGTAGTTATTTATCTATCCTAATATACACTTTGAAAGCCGCTAGCGGCTCTGCCGACTTTTTTGAAATATCTAATAACTTCTTAAGACTTTCCCACGATGGTTATAGGCTAAAAAAAAATTGATATATCTTTGAATATGTTCATGATAAGTTACCATACTCATGGAAAAAACTTTGGTTTTTAGGAGTACAACAATGCTCGCTAATAATAAACTTGCGCAAGAAACTATTATCTATTACCATCCATAAGTAAAGCTTAAATGCACGATGTGTTTTGTAAGTCATTTTTCCTTCTGTTTAAAAAAGTGTGTAGGCAAATGTTATAATAACTGCGCGGTTGGTGTATTTTTTACCAATACCATATTTTGCATTTCCTTTTAATCACTTTTTAGTAAAATCGAAAGTGTGATAATTTTTTCAAATGATTCCCTACTGACGCATTTTGGAACAAATTGACTGGTGATAAGATAGGTCTTCAGCTACTCAAAAATGAAGTACTTCAAACCGTCAAAAATCGCGGAAATTCCAACTCGAGATAGTGGTTTGCCGATAAAGCGCTCAAACGGCTGATAAATAGTATATGAAAATATACTTGAATGTAAATATTTTGAGTAGCAAAACAATGTGTTTTTTGTCAGTAAGTGAAAAAGTAATGATAATCATCTCAAACTTTTGATTACAGTGCAAGATATGCAAATGTGTATTTATTTTTACGTATGACCTGTGTTTTGCTTGAACACACACGTGCCACCAGTACTCGTACAGAGTAAATAAAAGTTTAAATTTTTTTGGAAAACTTGCAGTGGGACTAAGTACTTACAAATATTTGATTTAAAGGAAAACTTACAGTTATGGTATGTGTATCTTTTTAAATCCTTTGATAACTGACACTTAATTAAAAATTATATGTTGATCCGACGCGCGACAGAAGTGAAAGTTCTTCTTCCGATTACCCGTATAGATTACCGTCACATTAATATGAAGAAGACAAACCGGTTTCGGCGTTGTACCTTCTTCAGTGTAATTTTTCTAGAAATCGTTAATTTTCATCTCAATTCTTATTTTAGTCTTAATATAAATTTTATTCTTTGTCTTAATCTTAATTTTAATTTTAATATCAATCCTTATCTCAATCTTAAACTTAGCCTTAGTCTTCATTTTCATCTTAAACGTGCCCAACCACCCCCGCCGCCCTCTCCCTTCTTCAGACACTTTTACGTTTCATTGGAGTAAGGACTTATAGCCCAACGCTTGAATCCAATTTATGTTACATCGATATTTGCTTTTAATCCAATCGAGTGCAAAGAAGTTACCTTTACAAATTTTTGAGTTGGAATGAGGATATGACCTTAGTGCGTTGCTTTGTTATGGTCAAAAACTGATTTTTTGAGCAATGAATTCTGTTCCTTTAACAGCTTTTTTTTATCAGGATTAAAAAACAAAAATCATTACTGTTTACCCAATATTCCAAGCCTAAACAGTTTTAATAAATCTAAAGGTGACCGGGAATGAAATTTAAAAAAAAATCTCTTGGCTGCATAATTAAATTTTGACACCGCTCGACATTGCACTGGTCACGCATTTACCATTCATAAACCATGATTGTATTCGGGTATTAAATATTGAATATATGTATGCACTTATCTATGTGCAAAATTAGCAACTTTTCTAAGTACTTTTTGTCGAGCTGTATTGTAAAGAACTGCACCTACAGGTATTTAATTGTTTTAAACGAAAAAAAAAAAATAATAATTTCGATCTATAAGATAGGCTGAAAGTGTGTTCGAAATAAAAATGCTTCAAGTATCAATAAATGATAACCCATCGTGGAATTATTCCAGGTGAAGTAATTGGAGTGAAGAGAAAGATTTTGAACAAAACAATTTGAAAATTTGCCTATAAAATTTTTTTATACGGCAGCCGAATGTCAGAAAATAAAGCACCAAATACTTCACCAGTTTATTGCGCCATATGATAACCAATATTGAGATTGAATTGCATGAATTCTATGATTAAGAGTAATTATTTTGAAGCATTATATGTACGGTGACTATATTTATTCCAGCCAAATACGGAGAAAAAAAATCTTATTTAAATTTTTCTAAAAAAGCTCAAAAATTCAAAATCTTCTTAGTTAAGCTACGTTGACCATATTGCTCAATACAAAATAAAGGAACACTTTCTTTTACATAAACTTAGCTGTAATCGCATTTTGGCCGCCTCATAAAAAAACAATCGTTTCTATATTTTTTTTTTTTAATTTCAAGTTCGAATTGCTGAGTGAAGTCACATCCTTCTCCACCCGGTCTTTCTTTCGCTGAGTAAGTATTCCTCTTCTTCTCCCACCACCGGACGTACCGGCTTCAATGCTCTCAGTTCAGGAGTTCGAAACTATAGAATTTCGGGGTACTATTTTTTTTATATATGTATACAGGAAAAACTTGAAAGTTAGCGTACTCGACCCTCCCGTTTCCTTTCAATTCCTGAAATGTGGGTAACATAAAGGACTGTCCTTTAAAATAAAGGACGGATGGTCACCGTAAGTTAAGCAGACATGAATATTCCAATTACACCAATAGACAAATAAATTCAGTTTCAAATCAGCAATACCCAGGTTTTGTCAAAATATACGCTTAATTCGGATGCTTGCCAGTAAGACGAAAACAGCCATTGTGGTCGAATGGTTAGAGGTGCGTACTACCACTCGCTAGGACCAGGACTCGATCTCTGGCCCCAGCAACAAATATATGTATATTTTCTAATAAGTAAGCTTCTAATTAAAGCCATTGGCCATTACGTCCCTTCCCTTTTGTGGTAGAGCTGAATTCGATCAATCGATAAAAAAAAATATAAACAAGTAAAGAAGTATAAGTTCGCGCTTTTAAGAAAATGCTTGTTGACCGCAATAAAATCAATAAAAGCGCGAGTACATACTCACAGCATGAATGTTCGACACCAACTCAATGCTCTCTACTACACTAACTACTGGCATCACTGCCAACAAGTGCTCTATCACACATACAATCTCACTATTCTGTTGACTTCGTTTTCCCTTTCCGATAACTTTTTCCTACCGAGCTTGCAAAACTTTGCACGCGCAGTCGCCTGCGACACATATGTATGTGCTGATTTGGGCATCCCTATTCTATGATATCAATCAATTATATAAATAGGCAATCATGTTTCCTTTACACCCCTTTTGCGGCTAAACTATACCTCTCAAGGTATAAACAATTATATATCCTTAGAAAGGTATTTTGATGCTGATGTGCAGGCAATTTTTCAAATTTCAAATTGGTTTAACATAAAGCGAAAAAATCAATTCAAAAGTGGCACCAATACTAATGCCGTACATGTACATGGTTGGGACGGAAATACCTCCTAAATGTATGCTTTAATATTGATACTGAATTACAGAAACGTACTAAGCAGCCGTTTGGGAATAAGATGTATGTATGTATGTACATGAATAGTCCACTTAACCCATTCCAACTAATTTTATTTCAGCTCAACTCAACTCACATAAACTATCCTTAATTTTAGCGGTTGAATTTCAACCGCTGGGCCAACATTAGTATATTGAAATAAGTGGACCAAGTTTGGTGGAAGTGGGCTGTGCTAAGCCCTTGTCCCAAAAATTTCCCTAAGAGGTCATTGCATATATCGATTTTGAATAAATTAGCTTAAATAGTTTCTAATTTATTGCAGCAATGTTCGCACCCAGAATTATGGGTATTTATTTTCCAAAATTTTCATAACTGTCTTTTTTTATGCCAAAATTCTACTTCGCATACCAATCTTCAACAATTTGGATCCAGTATTTGCGAAAATATCGTAGTTTTTGCATATTTCGAAAATACCGTTATATGGATAAAGAGAAACCTACTCACCATATTTCGTTGACAAATCTCAATTTTTTCGCGAGTTATCGTCTACGCGGACAGACGGACGGACAGACGGACATGGCTTAATCGATTTCTCTTTTCATTCTCAGAATTTATGTATATATTTGTCTACATCTATCATTTAAAAAAAAGCTAAGAAAGTATTTTCTCGGAAAATGGTACTTTGCACTGTTATTGTAATATTTCCACGGTAAATAGTAGTTTTAAAAATATTAAATTTTTTTATTAAGCTTAGGTACTTATTTTTATAGTTTCGGTTAGAATTTAATTATGAATATATTAACTAAAAAAGGTCAGAAAAAAGCCACGAAGCCAGATCTAAATTTCTAGGCTATTATATAAAACAAAATGCTAGGTATGCCTCAAAAAGGTTAACCTTGCCACACTGTTGCTCAGTAATAAATTTTCATTTATTAAAAATGTTGCTTTATAAGGTTAAACTTTACAAATTTAAGAATTGAATGTTCAAAAAACTGTACTTTGCCTAAATCCCACTGTGCAGTGCTCCAACAATCGCAACGGCCTACTCTATTTTTTTGTTTACTTTGGTAACTTTTTCTTGTAATTAAAAAAAAATCTTGTGGTAACACTGGTCTTCAAATTTGTAAGAAAAGCAATTAAGCAATAGATTGGCGCTTACACATAACTTAGTGCTTGGCCGAGCTTCTCCTCCGACTTGTGGCGTGCGCCTTGATGTTGTCACACAAAGCGGAGAGACCTACAGTTTTTACGGCGACTCCGAACGTCGATTTTACTTTTATGAGTAGCTGTTTTTCATGGCAGAAATACACTTGGCGATTTGCCATTGCCTGCCGAGGGGCGACCGCTGATCGCATAAGTTGTTCAAAATTGTCAAACTGGTAGGCCATCGCTTTAGCTCATACTGGTTAATGATCTGGTATTTTTACTGATTGGTTTGGCTTTTCACTGCAGGGCCTTTACAAACGTATGTATATATACATTACGTTCATTGACATCCCAGATAACCATGGAAAATTTCAATAATGCACCACATTAGCGCGTAAAGGGCCTTGAGATGATAGACACATTGTTTTTTTGTCTGTCTGTATGCATATAGGGCAAATCTTTCTTTAGGGGTGAATGAAATTGGTAGAATATGAGCCAGCGAAGGGAGGAGAGAGTGTGGACGAGCAACAACTGGCCAAAAAGCAAAACAAGAAAAAAAGAAGCTCACAGCAAAGCTTTGATGACATTTCCTAATGAAAAGGGTAAATAAACTATAAATACCGCATTCACACACTCACACACACACGCACAGAAATAAACCTGAGAGTTATTAATAGCTATCAAGTATTTTCGTATTCAGAAAAAATTTTATTCCAAATCAAAACGTACAAATGTATTGGATGTACATTAGGATGCCTTACCAAAAAAAAGTTGCAGATCTTCCACTGGGGTTATAAAATCTATTACGATTTAACGATGAGCTGTATCAGCTTTACAACGATATAGACATAGTCTAGCGAATTAGATTTCAGCGTTGGAAAGACCAGGTGGAGAAGGACTTGGCTTCACTTCAGTTGGCACATAAGAGAAATGACTGGCGTGCTGTTTTGGACTCGGCCAAAATCGCTTAGGCTGGGTTACAGCGCCAATAAAGAAGAAGAAGACAATGCACGTCGAAAATTGTGTGAAATGAATTTCTGAAGTCAATGTAAACAACACGAATATAGCTCACACGTGAAAACGTTCTGATTGTGTTTATGGTAAAATATATCAAACTTTCCAAACGGTAACGTAAGATGGCGCCTGACAACACTAAATGAACTTAAGGTCAGAGATATATGTAAATAGCAACCCCCTTATCACTTGCGGTGATTTTTTTAGAAAGAAATTTTCTTAAAAAAATTTTCTTATTTATAAAAAAAAACTCGTTTTGAGGTAGATATTTTCAAATCGGTCCAACTCACGCAATTCTCTATATTTGTCCAAAATATTTTGGCGGAAGTCATAAAATAAAATAAGCTTTATAATTCCGATGGATAATAGTACAGTTTTTTTTTGTGTTGAGCGTGACACACCCTAATGTACCTAGATAAATAATAATAAAAATACATGTTATTAGTTAGCGATTGCGCGTGTAGAAAGGAAAAAAAAAATCATGAGAACATTGGCATCTTCATCTTTGTTTTTCATTGTGAATGCCCACTGGGAGTGAGTGTCAGGCGGAGGCGCATTTCCCTAAATGGGATTGATTTTACAAAGTTGAAAGCAAAAATTTGCTACATTATATGAATTGTGGTAGTTCAAGAGTCCCACCTCTGATATATCTGTCGGACCGTTGATGGAGAATGTCTGCAATTGTTTCGAGTAGCCTCGACTGCGGGTACGGCCATCGAGCCATAAACTATTCAATTGTTTCTAATCAAGCGTGTAAGGAAACAAATATTTCCCTAAGCACTTTTCCATCAACAACTCCTAATATTTAGAGCAGTTTTTTCACTTAACAACACTACGCATCGGGTCGCGTATTTTTTTAAAACAACCCGGCTGAATTCGGACTTTGTATTGTTGCTTTGCATGTATTTCGTTACTTTACTGAGTGTGCTTTTGTAGCTCGGTTGCAAAAGAACGCAACTACCGAAAAACTTTTTTGTTTTTGGAGATAGCACATCCATATCTCGTGCCGCGTTCAAATGTTGAAGCTGTATTGATTTCACAGAACCTTTAATGTTTTGCTTATCTGTAGGTGCATATCGCGCCCTAGTTTCGTTTTTATCGTAGGCGACAAAAGGTTAATTTTACGGGAGGAGATTTTTTTTATTTCATCCTTAAACGGTGTAATATTTTATTTGGGTTAAATGTGACAACAGTATTACTAAACAGCTGGCTTTTGGATGGGACTGTTATTTTATTTTTTTCGATATCTTAATGTTTAAAGGTATAACGGCGCTTACAATACTTATCGTGAACATGATGAGAGGCAATTTTCCAAAGTTTTGGCGCTTGTGATAGTTTCTGTGTTGTGTATTCTAGCCATTTAAACAAAAAGGAATGCGGATACTTTAAGGATTGTTTGAACAAACGGAATTTTAAGTAAACTAAACGAATACACTGCCACTCATCAGAATAAACTCAACATGATTTTCAACATTAACTGATTGGTGGTTTTTGTAAATGCAGCATTAAAGCCAGTTCAATTAAAAAAAATAAAAATAGCGACATTGGCCGCCACTATTTGTTATTTTTTGACGTGTGTTTTAAGCAATGAGAAAAAAATAAAATTGAATCGTTCACCTGGAAAAGTTCAGTGCAAAAAGAAGAGGATTAAGAAAGAACCTGTTTTGAACCTAAGAATGCAAAAAAATTCCCAAAGAAAATCTTTTAATCCAGAAATTTAAGACGAACATTGCAATTTTATAAAAAAAGGCTGAACTGCAAAAATTATTATAAGGAAGAGTGGTAAAAAGTGAAAAAATAATACAATAAGCTCGGTTAAGCCGAGTTGTTACAAAAAGGTTATAAAGACTAGTTTTAAATTTTTACCGTTACAGAGAAAAAAATATATAAAATTTGCCTCTTGTTGCTTACAATGCAATTGAAAATAGAGCAAGGTGCACGCTTTTTATCTTCCACAGTTTTAAATCTTACAGACCCATGAGAAAGCAAGAGTCTCAGATGCAGTTGCATAATGATAAAATATACTTTATTTTGCTGCTTAAGCATTCAATTATAAGAAATTTTGAGGAAACCTTGGTTAAAACTATAAGTAAACTGCTATCCACAATAAAGCTCTGTACTCACAGTGTCGCTTACGATAAAATTGCGTGTACGAAAAAGTATAAACAAAGCAAACATCAAAATTCACTTTGCTTTTTATTCGTAACGGTACTCTGTGATTTTGCAGGATAATGTGGTAGTTTTTATAACCTATTCGCAAAAAAAAATTAAAAATTTTCGATGCAAAAAAAAAAATTAAAAATTTTCGATAAATTGTCGCTTACGATGCAATCGCAAAAAGGGCTAGATATTCACGTACATATACATAGCCATATCACATATCATCATCATATCATACATATCACAGGAAAATAATGAGTTACTCTTTTTGAAAATATTTGCATTCGATGTATGTAGGTATACATTTTAATATTTAAAAGAGTTTACTTTTATATGGTATACAAATGAACGTATGTACATATGTACTTACGTGTATTTAAACAAACGGATTTCATAAGGACATCCTAGCGCTGTCAATCAAACAAATTTAACATTAAGTGACGTGCCACTTCAGTTGTTTACAATGTTATCAATGCGATGGCGTACAATCACCCAAATCACATCCAGACTAGAGATGTCATTTTTAGATCGATTAAATCGAAGAACGATTATCCTAGCCCTACCGATTAGATTTTCTGTCGATTTTTTAGTTCCGATTCGATCGGTGAATCGATTCAAAAAATTTGACAATCGACATTCAATTCTTCCTCAATTGATGATGTTGATCTACGATTTACCTGAAAAAAAAAACAATAAAATTTTAAAGACATTTGTATTTCAGGCTGGTATAATAATATAACGGGGCTTAACACCTCTCAACTTTCTAACTTGACAGAACGAGGGCCAAAGAATTCATCTTTTGCTCCTTCGAAAAAAGGGCTCCTCGGGGAAGCCTCTTGGAAATAACTCTACATAAAATTATGGCTAATACTAGAACAAAAACACCGAAAATCGGAATTTTAAACGTTTGCGATATTTTCATAAAAATTTTACACTCATTAATTACTCTTTTTGGAAAAAATTTTAGTACGTATGCTGTTTTGCAGCAAATTTTTTTTAGAAAGTGTATTAGAGATTTAGCGAAAACAAAAAAAAATCTAACTAAAGAACGTCCGTATTGTACAATAATATACACATATACATACTTAAGCTTCATTGTATTATACACTTTGAAAACTAGTGGTTCATTTCGATGTTATTTATACAATTTTTTCTTATTTGTAATAAAAAAAAAAAAAAACAAATTTAAGCAGGGTTAATGATGAATTTCCTCTAAGAATCAAATGACAGTTGAGCATTACGTTTTTAAAAGAAGCTATTGGAACAAAATTGTATGAACGACCTATCGCAACTCCAGATTGCAAATGTACATTTTTTTTTGTTCAAAATGCAGCACATAAGCGAAAAAGAAACGTTTTTACCACTACATACTTTGGCATACATTTTTTGTCATTTTTATTTTTATTTTTTCAAAGTATTTACGAATTGTGAGCTAATTGATAGCTTTTGAACAAATCTGGATATTGATGCCGTTATGAAAAATGTATGTAAGTATGCTTTAAAAATTACAGTTAAAAAAACAGTTTAGTCAGATCGCCGTGTTTTGTTTCTTTGTAAAAATTAAGTAAAAGAGGTTATTTGATCAATATATGAATCAATGTTGGTAGATCGATTTTTATTTTCATTCGAATCGATTCAAAAATCGATTTTTTTATTTCGATCTGGCATCTCTAGTGCAGACAAGTAGAACTGCTTATCTATAATATGCATGTTGCGGATATTTTGCGCCTTTTGTAATTAATTGTTAAATTTTCAAGAAAACGCCTTTGCCTCTATGAACACGTACGATACACGGCGTATGAGTAACCTGCCTTTCAGGTCATAATTCATGCAAATAAATAGCGATTGGAATCCGTTGTAAATGCATGTTGTTATTGGGTATGTTCATTGGTAATCATGAAATTATTTCACCAAAATTGGTATCAAGTAGACACATTTTCAAACCCCAGTATTACGAATCCGGGAACGCTAATTATCTTTGTTTTTATCTGCAGAAAATAAATCCCGAACATTATTTTCAATGTTAACTGCTGGCGGCACCTTTATATCATAAAAACTAACAACTTTTCTTCTTGATTTTATGTTCTCCAAAAGAAATTTTTAAAAGCGCAATAAAACCACAATGGCTTTATTTCCATTTCCATTTGGAAATACGGCCGTATCGAAATTATGGTTTTATTTCCAATCGGTAAGCGAAATAAAGCCATTATGGCCTTTTTGCATTTGGTTTTATTGCACCCCACCGGATAATAAGCCATACCATAAGAATAGTTTCCTTTTCTGATTTTTTCACGTTTAATAGTTAAGTTAGTTTGGCCACATTTTCAGTCTCCTAGCCCACTGTGCAGGATGCAAGGCCATCCACTCGTACAATGTATGGACCACGTACAGAAGTACGCGTTTCCTTACCAAGATGATTCCCACACATCTGTCTTTATCCGCATGTGCCGGTGTATTGCCACGGTCAGTTAGTCGCGTAATCACGCGAAATATGTATTTCTATAATAACACTTTTTTCACTGAAACGCATCTAATGCAACCATACACTTTTCAACATTATCATACTTCTGTACCGTTAATAAGCTATTGCTTTTGAGCTGAAAGAAAGAAATCGTAACAAATATATTACAGAAATATTAAACAAAAACAAACTCGTGAGAAATTTATAGCCACAAAAAGGCAGCAAAAAAGAATAATAACGAAAACAATCACTGCATGAGAAGAATAAAAAATCGGCAATAAAAGGAGCCGAACAGATACATACATACATTTCTACATACACACAAATATAGATATGTATTTAGGGTGGTTCAAAAAAAAGTAAAGTCAGAATTTCAATACTGCCACCACTGGGATGGTTCTAAACCAAACAAAATTATCCGCCTGTTTGAAANAGTGTATTGCGGCGGTCAATTAGTCGAGTAATCACGCGAAATATATATGTATTTCTATAATAACTTTTCAACCTTATCATACTTCTGTACCGTTAATAAGCTATTGCTTTTGAGCTGAAACAAAGAAATCGTAACAACTATATTACAGAAATATTAAACAAAAACAAACTCGTGAGAAATTTAAAGCCACAAAAAGGCAGCAAAAAAGAATAATAACGAAAACAATGACTGCATGAGAAGAATAAAAAATCGGCAATAAAAGGAGCCGAACAGATACATACATACATTTCTACATACACACAAATATATGTACAGATGTGTGTCAGGGTGGTCCAAAAAAAGTAAAGTCAGAATTTCAATGCTACCACCACTGGGATGGTTCTAAACCAAACAAAATTATCCGCCTGTTTGAAATCACAAAATATTTAGAGTTTGCTAAAAGCGCTCAAAGTTTTCCGTGCATTTCAACGTGCAACAGTAAATATTACACCAAAAAAACCAACAATATATGTACATATTTGCGGACCATGGGACCAAAAATAGTGAAACTGCATTTTTGGGTTTTTTCCCCTGACATCAAAATTTTCTTAAATACTTTGAAATTTNCCAATTGTTTTTTTCCATTATTTAATAAAAAAATTTTTGTATGGGTCCCCCATTGCACTTTTTGGGTTTTTTGGGGACTTATAAAAATAGTTACTATCATGGTAGCGTTAAAAATTCGACTTTACTTTTTTTTCAACCACCCTTATGCACATACGACTACGCTGATAAGTGACTCGGCCAGATTCGATGGATGGCCAGAATGTGAAGTGTTTGTGAGTGTGCACGAGTTTTATTTACATTGCATATGGTTGTCACGATACGATATTGTATTGGTATGCTGATGTTGCTGCGATTATCTGTTGCTGCCGCTTTAATATCGACGCGAGTATGAATGTCAGTCATTTTCGAGTACCGCCTGATATGTCGTCTGCGGAACGAAGTAAATTAAATATAAGTATAAATGAAATAGTTATGGCAACGTTTCGCTTAGTTGGCTTGAAATTGTCGCATGGAATACGTCCGTAAATGGCTAACCAAAAAAACGGATTTAACGCAACGTTATAACATAAAATTATTTGAAACGCAACGATTCGTTAATAAAGTGAGTGTTGATGAAAGAGAATAAAGAGGAAAATAAATGAAATTTTATGGAAACTGTATAACAGGAAACATGACATTAAAATGAAACAAAAATGAAAAGCTAATTTTTAAATAAAATAAATGAAAGTAAAATAATATATAAAATAAACTAAAAAAAAATTTATAATACATACATAAAACAACGAATCATAAGTTTTTTTAACTATAAAAGCATTATGGTGGCCATTTGGAAAATTTTTTAAATCAAAAATTCAATGAGTTCACGGTATTTATTTCTTTAAAAAGCTTCATTTCCCCCAGAAATACAAATTTGTTCTGAAATATTACACTAAAGTTATATAAATTTTGTCCTTAGAAAGCTGTTCACAATTTTTTTTTTTGTTAAGAAAATTTAGTATTTTAATATAAAGTTTGGTTTCATAATTTGTAGGCGACTCTTTGAAAATCATAAAAATATACAAGTAAATTTAAAAGTAAATAAACAATTTCATGAACTCTGAAATTCAAAAAAAAAATATTCAAAAAATTTAAAAAGCCTTATAAAGTGATATTTTCATACAAATTATCTATTTTTAAAGCATTTAAACACTTTTTTTTATGACTTCATAAAATCAATTTTTAATCTCTAATCTCGATAGTCTATGATTTTTTTTTTTTTTAATAAATATATATATCTGTGGACTTTAGACAAACAACCTCTGTGCTTTTTGTAGGTTGGAATTTGGAGTAAATTCTAAGGAATTTCCATTCAAACATTTTACATTTTTATTTAATTTTCATTAAGATATTCTCTTGAACTACATAAAAATATTAATCGAGGACTCAATGAATTACTGCTTTGAAGAGAAAATGACCTCACTCGAGAGAAGTTGTTTTGTCAAAAGTCCACAGTGTACTTTTCCCACTCTGTGCTCTGTTTTTCACATAAATTATTTTTCACGCTTCGCATTTAAACAAAAAACTCAAATTTCGTGGAAAAATTTACTACGGCACTCATCGTCGCGCTGTGTACACTCACTTTTTCTCGAAAATCATCCAAAATGGTCATATAGGGAAGAACATTTGCTGTTGGCTGTCTGGCTGGCTGGCTGTTGACATTTGTGAGCTACACGCAACACAACAAACATGCGATTTTTTTTTAAAAAGCTTGCTAATTGCACACAATGCAAACAAATGTCACAAATCAGTTAAAAGAAATAAAAGGAAAAGAAATAAAAAAAATGTTTATAAAAAAAAAGCAGAACAAACATTTAAGTCAGGCTGTCAGACTTGGCTACATAGTATGTATGTACATGTGTAGACAATGGCAATTGGAGAGCGCAAAAAGTCGAAGTTTACAAGTCGGTCGAACAGTCTGAGCGGCAGAGTGCATCCACTTGTTGCTTGTCGCCACCGCCGTTAGCGGAACGACCGGCGTCGTCGTCGCTTTGCCAAAACGCGTCCGCATTAGAAAGTCGGCCTTGGCACTGGCGCTCGCTAGCGCTTTGCAAACCGTTCATTAAGCAACTGCATGTGCAACGATAAGCGGGCGAGCAGGCTCGAAATAGCAAAACGAAGTGGTTAAAAAAACTCGACTCAATAAAACAATAGAAAAAGAAATAAACTATTTAACTTAAAGCACACATACATATAAGCACGTAAAAAATTGTGTTTGCTGCTTAATTGCTATTTGCTCGCTATGCGTTTAAACAAAGAATTAAATAATAATTTTTAAATATGTGTTTTTTATTAATTTTTTTCCCATTAGTATAAACGGCGTTAAGTGCAACACGACGAAATAAATTTTTGCAGTTAAATATTTTTTTGTGTGAAAAAATATATTTATAGAATCGACAAAAAAGAAAAAAAATCAAAGCTCTTACCTGTACTACAACTAAACAAAAAAGCCAAACCAAATAATATAATATAAAATGACGGTGATAAAAATTCGGCCAACCACTGGCAGTATGAATGTGGATACACCAACAACGCCCAAGGATGAAAATGAAGCGTTATCAAAAGGAAGCTGTAAGTAGCGATTATTTTGTTGTAATTTTAACAACATACATAAGCTTATTTTGAGAGCACATAGGACATATTTTTTTATTTTATTTATTAACTACTTCTTATTCTTTATATTAATTACGTAATATTATTCATTAGTATATATATGTATGTACGCATTAATGTATAATTTTATTTTATTTAGTATTATTTTTTGTTATGTTACTATTATTCAACAATTAAAAGGCCATAAATATCAAACAAAAACAAAGTTTATTATTATTTTTAAAGTAAATTTCAGTCCATGCTGAAATTTTAGTTGGTATTTAGTGGTGAATTTATAGTGACGATTAGTTTTCTTCCAAAATTAGGGCTGCAAACCGGCTTTGATCCGAACCGTCGCTTTTTTCGGGCTTCGAACCGAACCTTTTTTTTAAATTGAAATGCCAAAACCGAACCGATTCGGTACAGAATTAAAATCCACTAAAGCATTTTTCAAGTTTTGTAATACACAACTTGGTCTAAAAAGCAACCCGTCCATTGTTTTGTTTTTGATGGTAACTCCGTGAGTTATAATTTCGTCCATTATAAAGAATGCTTGATTTGTACATATGAAGTTAAGGCCAAGTGTAAGCTCCAGCCTACCGAAAATGAGGTTTTCACCGTTAAGCCAAAATTTTGAGGGTCAATTCAAAATTCTGAGTATGCTGTTTTAATCTACATACTCGACTAGGCTAAGTTTTCTGAGGTAATTGGTTGAGCTATGCCGTACTGCGAACTTATGGCTAACTTATGATTAAAGCCGCTAATTGCGATCAATTATACAAATACATATGGTGGTGTTGATGCTGCGTGATCAGCCAAGCGGTAGCCTATTTCACAATCCTGGTCACAAACAATCCGTGTGAAAATTTTCTTTTAAATACGTTTATTCTTTTTCCGTGATCGAGTGACAAACATACATACAAACTTCTACATGTATAATTTAGTAGTAAATAATTCTAAGTATTAAGATAAGATGAGCAAAATTAATTTTTATTTAAAAGAAATTGCGTAAAAATCTATCGAAAAAATAAAAAATTCTTTTCAGTCCCTTAAAATTTGCACTTTAGTACACTGAAATTAAACGAGCCATACAACTGTGTACTCAAAGAAATTAATGAATATTAAATAAACAAAAGGAGAACTGTCAATACTGAGGATCAAAAGACTGCGCTATTTAAGTGGCCAACACTGTAGGTCCCTGTAGAGCACACTCTCAATGCTTCGCACTTAAGACAAGCAAGAGCGAAGCAATAAGGAAGTACGTACATATATATGTAGGTATTTTAGTTAGTAAATATCGTTGAAGCTCTTTTCAAAATATTAGATTAGAAGTATTAGAAATCACCTAGTATCACGTTTTTAATATTTACAACGTTTTTCAAATTCGAATACAATGCAAATTTACTCCAAACTTGCAAATAAACAGAAAAAATTAAAAAAAAAATCCTTAATTACATGTAGAATCCGTCTGAGCTACATATATATACGCGCTTAGTCGAAAAAAATCGCCCATACAAATATTTTCTTTTAATTGGTGTGCATTTTTTTTTAATGTTTTTCCTTTTATCAGCTTTTATTGTAGTGCAATTTTTAATACTAATAATAAAAAAAAAAATACTAAAACGTTTAAATACCTTTATGGGCGCCAACAAATACCGTAATTCAGCCCTTTTTTAATTCGGAAATTACGCCACGATTGCAAACTGGACTGGGTTGATTAGGTGGATGTGTTTTTTTTTTCAATTAATCTACATATCAATTCATAACTTACATCGGTAAGACATAAAGCACACTTTCATGAGGCACTTCATTTTATTTACGTAACTAAGATTAATCTAATATTTGCATCTTTCTAGTGTAGTGATAAAAATCAAATTCAAAGTTAAACAAAAACATGAAACCAGAATCGAGAATTGAAATTTATGTACAGTTTTGAAATTGCTAAAAATTTAAGCTTTTTTTTACGGGACCAAAAATGTGTGACCAGTTTTAGGGGATAAGCAACTTATGATCGAAAATGTTGTCCACCTTTTTATCATCAATCGAAAATGGCCAACAATTTATGTCCAGTTTTAAAATCACTAAAAATTCATGCCTACATTTAAACGATCAAAAATGTATGCCAATTATCAAATGAAGGACGAAAAGGTGACAAGTGTTGATTAGGGCTTTGTGAATTAAAGTAACAATATATGTATATGTGTATGTACATATTTTTGCGCTCACGAATGATTTCTTGAATAGCAAGGTATTTAACCTAATCTAGCGTCATGCAAAATATTTGCTTAACTGGCAAATACTTGAATTGGTTGAAAAACATGCATTACACTTAGTACGTATGCTACTTGTATAGTATTGAAAACAAGTAACAGCACTTAAGTTCTCAGACACTTCAGTTTTAGAGTTTTTACAACAACGACACTTGCTTCCAAGAACAACATTTCATTCACAAGCATTAGTATTTACATGCTATACTTAGTAATTTATTTAGTAATTGTTGCAATGCTAAGTACGTGCGAAATTGTGACAAAGCAAAAATTACATTAGACATATTAAGGTATGTTCATTAGGGTGGTAAAAAAAGCAAAGTCGGAATTTTATTGCTCTCACCCCCTAAGATTGCCCTATAGATGCCCCTGTTTTTTTATTTTGTAATCGAAACATTTTTAGATATCGCTCAAAGCTCTCAATATTGTCCATGTATTTTATATGAAAAAAAACTATTTTTCGTCAAAAATTTTAAAAAATTTTTTAAAACAAATTTTTTCGATCGGAAAACTCTGTTTCTCTTCAAGAGATTCCAATAATAATACAACATGGTTTATTTACTTTTATTTATAGGTCGCCCAAAACAACCCTAAAAATATGCATAATTAGGGATCCATAAAAAAACGTTAGTTAAAAAAATTTTAACATAAACAATTGGTTATTATTATTGAAAGTCACGAGTTCTATACAATTTCAACGAAATAAATGGATTCAACGAATATTTTCAGAAACTTATGACGAGTTATCTTACCCCACCACAATCAATGAAACTAGTTTCCGGTGTACCACAGGGCTCAATTCTAGCACCTGTATTATTTAGCCTATTTCCTAATGACATATTTTCGGTGTGCGAATTTGTTTGTATGTAAGGTGTATTGCGCGCTACGTAGTTTAAGACATTCGTTCTTGTTTACCCCTGCTACCTAATTTGACATACTCTGCACTCATCTACATAAATACAATAGACTAGATTCACAGTCTGCTCGTAAGGTTGATGCCGTTTTTAATAGTATTTCAGTCGGTATGTGCATAGCTTGTGTAAACATATCCCAGTGGAGATAAGATCTGTTAGGCTGTCAAATCCTGGACTGTATATTCCTTTATCGGCTTATGCTAACTAAAAGGCCTTAATAACTTTATGAGAAGCTGAAGCTTACAAAATCGTCCGGATTATACGATTTCATTATCAAAAAATTTGTATGTGAAAATTTTTTCAAGAAAAAGAATTTATTTTCATAGAGAATTTTGATGAGTGTATGTGTGATTTTTTTCAAATTTTTTCCTCACCACGTTCTGGAGATATTTCGAAAACTATTAAATCGATTTGTTTTTGTTTTTGTACTGTAAAGTTTTTAAAAATTTATTAATCAAGCTCTAATTTCATATTTATTTATTATTTATGTTTGTCTATCTACCCTAAAAATTTGAAACAAATGAAAGACATGAAGTGTGAACCCCGTCCATTTTCGTATGGAATGCCCCATATACATGTGTAAGCCTGCATTTTTAATATCAACATAGTAATGTTTTTGTATCTGTTCTTCTATAAACAAAATTCAAAATCTTACTGTACTTGTTCAATGAATGACAAATGAAAAACACCTTTTTTCCCCCATATAAAATACATGGATAACTTTGAGCACTTTGACTGACCTCTAAGTATTTTTATCATATCTTAACCCTTGTATATTTCATCGATATACGTAGAACAATACTAAGGGGTGAGAGCACTAAATTCGGACTTAAATTTTTTCACATGCATTTTTGGACTACCCTAATGTACATACATATGGATGTGCAGGTAATACTGTAAGCATTTAGAATTTATAAAACACCTTTGCTTTTTTTTTTTCTTAACGCCACTTCAGGCTATTACCTCACTGCTTAGCGGCGACGTAAATGAAAAACAATGGGTTGGGGTAGCACGTGAAGAGTAAGAAAAAAAAGTAAATACAGAATTATATAAAATAAACAAAAATTAAAGGATTTTTTGGTAAACAAGTAAATATTATATATTTACTTAAAGATAACTAATAAATAAATATAATATATATACATATATATATATTTCTAAAACAAAAATGTAATGCTAAAATAAAATTAAAAAAAAAAAAACATTTATGTAAAGTTTAGATATTGGACCATTTTAGTTGAACTATTTTTAAGTCAGTCACATTACTTAGCGGGTTTTACTTTCCTCACCGCTATGAGCTCCGCCTTGAAGTTGCTGCAGTTATTTATTAGCTTGAGCCACTTTTTTATTTCTAGATAGACATCTACTCCAATACCGTCTAGTTTTTTTTGAATTATGTGTGACCACGTGGATTCGACTATCTTCGATTTACACACCCTCACACCACCCATCCTCCCCGGATGATTATTTCAATATTTCCTTCAAACAGAGGAAAACTTACTATACTCTTTCCTTTCAACAAAAAATTTTGCCTTTTTATTGCCCTCTGCTTAGCATTTGTGCAAAGAGGGCACTGAGAAGGCAACATTTTTCGATAGGAAAGAAAACGCCATTATATGAAGCCGCTGAAGAATTGCAAAGGCCTTTCTTCAATCTAAGCATAAGCAGCTTTTCCGATCTTAAAGAATAACTTATAGATTGTATGTTCAAAAAAGTTTCCGTCCCCGTTAATGTCTTAAGTGTTTTGTCAGACAATAACAATGGCAAGTAGTGAACTTTAGTGCAAACAATTAAATAAATTAATGCAATTCATAAAATTTTTAAGGTTTAATTTTAAATATTTGCATACTGTACTTGATTAAAAATTATTTTTTGTTTTGTAATTTGTTTCACCTCACTAGACATTTACTTCGCTAAGCGAAAGCGATTTAAAAGCCATTAAGCGTATATCCATAAATTACATATTTAGATAATAAATATGCAAATAATTTCCACTAACGTTATGTCTAGATATATGTACTAACTTAGTATAGAAAGCAAAGCATAAATCAATTGACAAACTCGCACACACAAGTATAACATGACCTGGAAAAACGGTTTTGTACTTGGCCTGGAAAATTGTCAAGCTAAAAGTTTTTTTTTTTAATTTTTTTTTTTTTTTTTTTTAAAGCGGTATATGGCGCCTACGTAGACAACTTTTGTATGCATTAATACATACATACATATACGCAAATATATTTCATTGAATATAACATTTCAAACTTTACAAACATTGCTATCAACGGATCTTAAATTTCTTGTTAAGTTATCGCAGAATTTTTATTTGGGGAATTCCTAAAATGAAGTGTATTTCTCAGAAATATTTTCATAGGTTACTTATGCTGCTAGCTGTTGTGACGCTGTCGAAGGTATGATGAGTGAGTACCTGCTTTTGCTCTTTTCCCTTTTTGTTTTGGTCTAGCTGTCTGCTTTATAAATTTACTAGGTGATTCCCTCGATTTTGCCGGTGGCTAATAATTGCGTATGCAAATTATCGCTAAAATATCGTATAAATTCGGCCAATGCCGCTTTTTTCGTGTTTTTTTGTTTTTTTCTAAACACACTCAGATACTTTACACATTTCATTGCTCGCCAGAGGGGATAAATAAAACCGGTTTGAAATAGATACGTAATTTAAACAGAAATAAATAAAAATAAACTGCTCCAGTTTTATTTTAAATACTCAGAGAAAAACGTGAATGATCAACAGTTCGGAAATGTTGCGTCCCCAATGTGTTGACTTAGACAGGTTTTAAAGATACTCGTACACTATGATGCATGACCGGTAAGAAACTAAATATTTCACGATTCTAATTAATATTTATGAGCAAACGGTGGCAGGAAGCAGTCAGTGAAATAAGCAAGTAGTAGTTTACAACGTCTCTCTAGCTTAGTTGTTGTTGTTGTTGCGCCGCCAGTCGATAAATTTGATAATGTGAATGCAAAGGAAAATTGTATGAAGAGATTGTGCATAAACGCGTGAGGCAAATAAACTTTTGAAATTTTTATGGCTTTTCATTTTAAAGTGTAGCTTATAAAAGTGAATGGTATTTATGTAAAATATGTAATAGCGTTTCGAAAGTGCTTATTTACTTCTTTTTTTAGCAAATCATCCAGAAAGCCGAAATTTGGGGCCCGACATTTCATGGGGTGCATGGATCATTAGATATTATATAGTCTTAAAACGGGTCCGTTGAATTTCCATGGCATGGAACGACTCGGAGTTTGGCTACCGATGGGCGCATGTCTCGGTGATGTAAACCAGTTTACCAACGCTACCAACGGCGACAAGCACAACACGCAGACCATCACGCGTATCTCACGCTCCGATTAGCGATCAGACTGCCATGTAAAGATCTTGGAGATAACCGTGCTGATCCAAGAGACGAAGCTGCGCAGCAACTTAACCTGGTTGAGCTGCACCGAATAAAATGTGCACTGTCGCAATCGCGAGTGAGATAGTGATGGCAGATAAGGGTTCATCACTCATCGGACCGTACAATATCGTCTCATCGAAGTAGGCAACGTCCGCAGAGATAAGTTACTAGATTGTCACGATATTTAGATCCGACTAGGCGATGTCCTCCACTTCCCTGCAGGATATCTCCCTGATATAGATGCACACCTCGGAGGAGAAAATAGTATGGTAATAGGTGACCGTAGGGGAATATACTTAGCTAAGTTAGAGTAATCGCTATCTATAAATCTGCCGACTTCTCTTCCGGAGAACTGTGCATGTCCATCAACTTTAAAAAAAGCTGATTGGGGCCGCTTCGCGGAAATTACCAAGAGCACCTTCGACGCTCTCCCTACACTAATAGATGTTCATATTAGCGAACGCCAATTCCGTAAGTTAGTCATTCCCCCACCGCAACAACTTGCTTCATCCCTGCTGGACGTTTAGCGTGAAAATGCTTTAAATATTGCTTTGTAAGAAGACAGCCACAACGCCTGAGTACTGCAAATCACATTTACTACCCTTGCGATTAGTATCACAGTATTCAGAAAGAAATCAAGAATGAAGTCCTTGAAAAATGTCGTCACATGATCAGCATTCAACTGTGACTACTGACTCTACTGAAAGTAAATAAAAAATATATTTAAGTTTTTCATTCGCGTGGCTTTAAAAACTCTTCCACAGTTATCACGATCAATCGATATGTGTATATAAATCTAATGCGCACACTCAAAATTAAATAAAAAAATGTGATTGATGTCTGTATTATCGGATAGATAAAATATATCTTTTTAAGCTATTTATATCTTCTATTACCTAATCAAATATAGACTCTGCGTTTAATAAACCAAAAATATCGAAAAATTGGTGATAGCAGGTGCTAATTGATGGTACCTACACTCCTTCTCGCTTCTGATAAGCAAAAAAAAAAAAGTCGTACCACACCCAAAAAAAATTAAACTTTAGTAGCTTCAATAGTTATTTGAATGCAGACGGTAAGTTATCGGTAGTCAAAGCACATGCAAAAAACATATATACACATGTGTATTTTTAATATTTTATTTTCTTTATTTTTTTGTATTTATTTTTTTCCCTGCTCATATATATGTGTACTAGGGTGGTCCAAAAATAAAGTGAAAATCGATATTTTGAAATAAGAAGACCGTTTTTTTATTTTGAAATCGGTTTATATTTAAAGTTGTTCTTGTATTTTATAGTTAAATGTGGCGAAAATAGTATATTCAAAGTATATTTATATATATGTATATTTGCTATGAAATCGTTAAAAATAAATATTCTTTGGTCGACAAAAACATTTCTCTTCAGAAATCTGCCCACAATATAATTCTGATGCAAATTCAACTAAAAATTTTTACAAGTTATTTTTTTAAACGTGCGTAACGGGGTTACGAACACATAAAATAAATAATTCTTGTAAGTAAGGGATAAGATTATTGGTTATGGAAAAGTAGTTAGCCAAATTTTAAAGTTAAATTGGCATAACAGAGGGTAATATGTATTTTCATTTGATCGAAAAATTGTTTCCCCACAAGGAATATATGAAAAATTTCAAAGGTCGACGGCATTGTAAAATGTTAGCCAATTTCAAAAAAAAAAAAATATATTAACCTTTTTATTTTTCATATTCTGCTGTTCTGGGGAGGTGGCTGGAAAAAAAATTTCCACCACCTTAATGTAGTATAAATATGACATAAAAAAATAGGATAAAAAATACCGCATGTATGTACACAAATCTTTATGGAAGACAGAAAGGTATTTTAATGAGGAGTACAGCGTCGAAAGCTGTCAACAATTTTTTTCGTTTTCATTTTAGGAAATTTGGTTTGAACAGATATGTATATGTACATATGTATCTACAAACGTGCATACGTACGTATATTTATTATATTTATTATGATTGATATGTACACTTGCGGTCAGCTGATTAAGTTAAATGACATTTCGACCGCTTTTTGCTATTTTTCTTTTGTTTATTTAATTTTTATTATTCTTGTTTTTTTTTTATAAAAGCCCAGCACCTTACTGATATTTCCAGCACCATATAAATATACATTTCAAACTTTGTATAAAAATTCAACAAACTTTATTGAAATTCTTTCGCAACTTCTCTATGTAATTCGCTCCCATAATAGATAGGTTTATTAGAATCAGCAAACGCTTTTTCTGCAGCTAGCTGGCTTAAAGCCTCTCCAAAAATTCCGAAAGTCATTTAAAATCGCATTGTTTTAGTTATTTGGCGAAATCATTTACTTCAGTTATCACTTGTTTATGGACATCTGCATTTAAATTTAATTGTTGATAGTGGAATGTTGAAATTGTTGGTTAAAAAATGTAATAACTAAAATTCTATTAATTGATTAAAAAAAATATTGCACATTGATGTATGAGTACTGGCTATTAATAAGGAAACTGGTACTGGTACTGGTACAAGAGAAGTACGAATGCACCAAACGGCAGCGCACTGTGGTTCAAAACTGGCATTTAGTGTTCGTAATTTACTGAAGCCTTGAATTTTCAACAAATTTGATAAAGATTTTTAATTTTTATTTGTTTATATTAAACTTTTTAGTACAAGGTGCAGAAAAAGTAGCGATTTTGATGAGAATCGATTCTCCCGTTCCAGTTAATAAATGTTACATAATAAAAGCTAGTTGAAAACAATTGTAGGCTTCCTCTAAAACGAAAACAAAAATTGAAATGCTATAAGGGGAAACCCTTCAATTGTTTTCAACTAGTTTTTATTATGTAACTTTGGAGAATAGATTTTTTTCATAATTGCTACTTTTTCTGCGATTTGCACTAAAAAATTTAATATAAAAGAGTACAAATTTAAAAATCGGGCTCAACTGGTCTCTAGCTGGTTTTATAAGCTTTCATTTCGCAAAAAAAAAATGAAGGCTCCAGTGAATTATGAACACTAAATGCCGGCTTTGAACCACTGTGCAGCGCCCGATAGCTGCTCAGCGTGAAACCTTCTCTTTTCAATGGAGTGCTTTACACTTCTGTAAACAAATTAGTATACAGTATTCCTCGCTTAATTGACCCCCGTTTAATAACATCCGTTTAAAGTTAAAAATATTATACAAATACGTATCATTAAAAAAATTTTATAAAAATCTAAAATGCGTGCGGTTCAATTAAGCGAGTATGGGACCCAGTAAGGGCGAGGCTTTACAGATTTATGGGAGTAGAGGGCATATACATACATACAAACGATTAATTCCTTGCTGAGTGAGACAAGTGCGATCCATATTGATTAGGTCATTGCAATTAAAACTTCATCCAAGTATAATTGATTTGTTAAATTTTCGATCACGGGCAATACTAATAGTTAAATACATCGTATGTATGTTTTTAAAATGTGCATGCAAATTTACAGTTACTAAATATAAAACTGTCACTCACGCGAAATTGGTACAGTGCAAATATACGCCAACCAACGGAAGTACAACTGCAAATGTTAATTACGCTAAACATTATTATCAACAGAGCGTGTTTTGAGTGGCAGGCAAATGCTAATGAACCCACACACAGAAGTATGTAGGTATGTATATAAAACCATAGACAGACGGCAGCGTTGATCCAGATTAAGTCCTGGTGTTAATGCTCGTTTTCGATGATCAAAATGCAGAGAATTACATTTATCATATCTACTAATGAGGAAAGGAATCCAATTTTATGTTGACTGCGCTGCCATCGATGAGGCTAGTTTTGTACTGTCTCGGTACTCTATGTTCTCTGAGCACATATGTATGTAAGTAAGTAAGCAGAGCAAACGTGTTTGGCATCCGCCGTAGCCGAGTGATAAGAACTAAGTACTAAAACTCAGTGAGACCCAGGTTCGATTGCCACTCTGAGCAATTATTAAAAATCGTCTTTAATTTTTTATTAATAATTTAATTTGTTTTATTATTTTTTAATGTTATTTCAAAAAATTATTTCGAGTTAATTTAATTTATTAGAGCTAAGTTTATTGAAAATATCGCAACAACTATTATTACGTTAAAATAAAAATAAAAGTGATAACTGAACGAGCTAACCAAATGTTGGTGGATTCGAATTCAATACCTCTACGCTCGCTCAATCTGCAATACTGCCATTAATGCGTATTAAGGTTGCCGTCTGTCTATGCTATAAATATATGTATGTAGGTACTTGTATAACCTGTATGCATTTAAATATTGTCACACGAAGCGCATACATACGTACCTCTTTACACATGTACGGTATATATTTATTTTAATAAATGTTTTGATTAATAAATTTCCATAAATATTCTGACATACTACTTTTACAGCTCGACTGTTAATATTTACATATATCTGACAGCTAACCGTTCATTGTACTTTATCATTATAATATAAACAATAAATGTCAACAATAACATAAAATGCTTGTCAACAAAGAATGTCAACCAAGTTGTAACAAGTTGTCGACGACAGTTGTACTGCACAACGATCAATGATCATTGCAAAGATAATCAATCAGAATTTAGACAGCACGTGGTCCTAATCGATAAGATTTGTGCGCTGAACTACACTCAGAAAAAAGCATTTCCTTAACACAGGAAACCAGTTTCCCTATTTTAGAGTAACTCTTTTTTTCCTTAATATTACGAAAAATTTGCCCAATTTGAGAAATCTTTTCATAATTCAGGTCCATGCTAAAATTAGGGTTTCATTAATTTGAGGAAGTAAATTTCCTCAATATAAGTAATAGTTTCCTTAAATAATCTTGAATTTTGTCAGTGCTATTAAGACAAATTTAATTGCTTACTTAATTAATTGCTTACTTAATTGTTGTTAATTGTTACTGCTTCTTGTTGAAGGTGGTTAGAGTAAGGTAAGTCAATTATTTCAATTTAAATATAAATTACAAATTGTAAAATTTATTTCATATATGAAAAAACCTAAATACTCAAAAACCAAAAGAAAAAGAAATTAGAAAAATATTTGTTTAATCCAATAAAAAAAAAAAAAAAAAAAATAAAAAAATATTAAAAAAAAGATATTCCTGCTGCTCTGGGACTCGAACCATGCTTCTCTGAATAAGCACTCTAGAGCTTTGCTCTGTCGGCCATTGCCACTGTTTGAGCGCCACGAGCAAAATGACATACTTATTTCTTTCACGGGGGATGAAATGGCAAGTAAATTTCTCACTCATTTTTCTGAGTGTAGTTACAAAATTTTTTATCTACATATGCAAAATAGTGAGATGATTAACGATGAAAACTATTTTTATTAACGATGCTGAGAAATAAACACTTCGCGCGCAAGTTGAAGCGAAGTGCAGTTTGGTAACATAGACTTAGTAGAAGCAGAACAGAAACAACAAAAAATACGCTTCTCGCGATAAGTCCTGCTTGAAGCGGTTCTCTCAAACATGAGGGTCGTTTTTCACTCATCGTCACTGGACTTTGTGACAATGCCTGTAATGCTGCCCTCAAGGTCTCCTGCCCAAGTATCCTCGCGAAGTGCAAAAATAAATCTCTCTAGTGGAATCCTCAGATTTCAGCCCCGGAGAAAAATTGTCGGAGAATTTTCAAACCATCCAAAAGTACAGATTTTTGATAATCTTACAAGGATGCACTCCAGTTTCCCAAGAAGGCTTAAAAAAGGTCAAAACGCAAATATTTGCAGAACTTCTGCAACAAAATGGAAGAAAACTCTGAAGCCAACAGGCTGCAAAAAGTTTCGTCGAATTCTCTCTATCCAGAAGCCTAGCTTTCGTGTAGCGAAATGTTGGATATCCTTGTGAGCAATCACTTCACGGTGTGCTCCTTCGAAACTTTGCCTGACCCAGACCACTTGCCCCTCGACAACACCGTTAGGGGCATCGTAAATTATGATAGGGTGGTATGGGCTATAATGCGCTTCCAACTTTAAAAGTATCAAGGGAACCTTCAATAATGTCAATCTAGAATCTGTTGTGCAGCAGGGACTGGTGGATTTTGCTGGGCTCTTACTCGAAAAAAAGAGATTTTGATATCAGAATAAGGGGCGGCTCAATAGGTATGTACTTCTAACCTACTTTAAACGCAGATTTGAGGCTGAACTCCTCGAGCAGGTAAATACGTAATTACCAAATGGGCTGTGGCAACTACCCGCCATATTTACTACGAGGTAAATTTGGCCAAAAGTTGATGTGAAGCGATCTATAACGCTCACATTGAGCGCTCTTCTCTCAGGTTAGTAGTCGAGGGTAGTAACCGACTACTGCCTTATGGGTACACATGGAAAGACATTGCGATACCCAACCAACGGTTTTTGTGGCAGCTGCAAAGTCCCGTCCTAGCCAAGATGCGCAACGACTTCCCCAACTTTCACTTTTTAGATTGCTTAGCCGACCTGTGAAATTTTCTATTTTTTGTGCTTTATAAAACGAACTCGGTGGTTAAATTTATATGGAAATGGCTTCTGGCACTGGTTTCTCAACGGGATTTTTCAGCCAACGTGTGCGTCCGTGCTCTAGCACCTAACCTAACCTAACAACTAAAAGGCTCTAAAACTTACTTATTTTAGAAACCCATTCAGGTCTGGACTGTTTTTAACAATAAATTCCAGTTGCCAAAAGGACTCCGAATGACCTGTGAATTTATATTTCAGATAATATAACTATAATAATTTTCGTGTCGCATTTCGAACGACAAACCAGAAATCCTATTTCTCTGGGTTTTACAGCCTTCACTGGAGTGGCGTACGTGTACGACTTTAGATCTTCCATTGGGCAAGTTCTAATTGCTCCTGTAGTCTCACGGCGCCTGCCTAGTTTGAAGTGATTTTACTAATTCTATAACGCTGTTCACCAGACCAGGGAACGGTAACATAAGATGGGACATGACGAAAGTATACTAATTTACAACGCCATTTTTCTTTAGTTTTTACTATATATTTGTTTAGAAATTCACCTTGGTATCTGATATGATTCCCAAATACTTCGACTAAGGTTTAGTCGGGAAGACTCCATAGTTTATTTAAAGCTTCAAGCTAAAGTTAAGTGCGACCTCCTCCGATTACATCCGATTGTACAGCTTGTTGTTTAACACTGAGCCAACAATGAAAAGGTGAAAAAGCCTTTGAACTAGAAGAACTAAGCCTCTTCTTTCCTCCACTGAAGAACTATTTTTCAAAGTAGAGTAGTAAGCCACATAATCCAGATGTGGATTGCGTTTAATTTATGTAGTTACTTTACTGTGGACTTAGAACCTTACCGTAAATGTATACCGGAAGCAACTTCGAAAGCAGAAAGAGGGTCACTGTGCTGCTCGTAACTTGCACTAAAGTCGGTCTTCAGGCAGTGAACTCATAAGACATAACGGTTTGAACAACCGACGTAACAATGCAGTGAATTTTAGGCTGTTTAAGAAATCTTACTTTACTTAAAGCCACCTTCCAGGTGATGACGGCTTTTGTGGAACAGTTCTCGAGGCTCCGTCTTTTCCCAGAATATAATTTAGGTGGGTCTGCTTAATTGAATCCATTCTAAAAGGCTTACCCAAGAAAGTGCTTCGCTGCTTGCCTTTGAGAAAGGCTTTAGTATTTAGCATTACAAATGAATTTCAGTATGCTATAAGAAATATTTAATATGAACCTCGAATAAATACCTAAAAAAGGCAGATTTTTATGCATAAAAGAACAAGCTATAGCAGAACTCCTTTAAAGGGAGTAGCGAAAGCAGAAGCCTTTAAACTTTTGCAACTGTACATAAAAAATAAACAAGAGAGAAATTAATGATAAGTCGAAGCGCTCCTGGCCTTAGGAATGCCGTTTGATTGACTTTTAGCTCGTAAATTTACCTATTGGGCTGCCTGGAGTTATACCGAAATTTACATTCCACCTATGTATACTCTTTTATATAGATGTGTATGTAAAAAGCATAAGCAGAAAACGGAAAAACTAGTACAGCATTTGCACGGTTAAATATAATAAGGCTGCACTGCGGATGTGGCATTACAATTAACTATATCATTAAGGTCGATATATTAATTACTAATTTATTAATTTTTTATACCCGCATGAGCACGTATAAGATAATATAACAATTTACATACAAACTTGAACATAAAAATGCAATTGTCATTTAAAGTATAACATATTACACTTACATATGTATATATGTATATAAATATATATACTTCTCCTCCAAAGTCGGCGTGATTCTAGAACGAATTGGTAATTTATGCCGAAGGTTAAGAGATGGCGCCGTATATAAATATCTATGTAGTATGTATGTTGATACTACGGCCTTAATACATACCAATATACATTATACTTTATTGCTAGTATTTATTTTTTTACAGCATAAAAATATTAGTCTGTTCCTTTGAACTTCGGACTAAAACCTGTGGAACTGTCAAACTACAATTTTACTCTCTCAATTGAGAGTAAAAGGAGAACAGATGCAGAAGTGCATAGGAACGCAAAAGGCACTATTTCCTGTAAAAACGTCAGTCGGTTTGTTTACATGTCATTTGTACAACACTGTTTAGCTGAAATATCACTAAATAATTATTAAAATCTTTAAATATTCAAACATTTCGTTGTTTACTTCCATTTTTTTTACAAATATAAGGTACTTTGCTTTCACCGCTGTTAGTTTTTGCTTGCACATGCAAATCAGCTGATCGTTTGACACTTTTCATGAACTTACAGGAAAAGAAACTCCGGACTAAATCCTGTAACTTCTGACTAGGAACAGTTGCTCAGTTACTCTCTCAAATGTGTTCCCACTTACAGGTTTTATGTCAATAGGAACGACTTCCTGTAAGTTCTGACTAAATCCTGTAAACCGGACTGCTATTGGAACAGACTAATTATATCGTTACCTAAAGGTGAAAATGGGCAAAGTCCATTTTTGAAATTGTTCCGGAGAGACGGAAAATCGATGTAGTTTCCCATTATCTGTCATTCTGCATCAAAAACTAAATTTTGAAAAAAAAAACAGACTGCACTTTTTCACCTTTCGCTAGCGATATGTATTATGGAATTGGAAAATATTTGATTGGAAAAAAGGTGAAAGAAAGTTTAAATTTGGAAACGAATTGCACTTACATACTATGTAAGTCTGCACATACTTATATGTGGTACTTATATAGTTCCCCCAAAACGGAAAAAAACAAATAAAAAAAATTGAAATGTTAAAATTATTTTTTTTTTTATTCTTGGAAAATTTTGGATATGTAGTTTAATAGATCATCAAATTTTCTGCATACCCATAATTTTTTAAAAAAAATTTTTACTTTAGAGATTTTTTTATTTGTTTTTCTTTTCGTTTTGGTGAAACCTTACAATTGTTTTTAACTAGTTTCAATTATGTAACATTTATTAACTGGAACAGCAGAATCGATTTTCTACAAAACTTCTACTTTATCTGCGCTTTGCACTAGACAAATTTTATATAAATATTAGGGCGGGTCAATTTATGTGGGATATTCTTTTTCCTATGCGCGTATAGCACAGAAAGATTCTACGTGTTATTCTAAGCAAATTTTCCGAAGTAACCATGGGCCTAAGATCCATTCGGAGTTTGCCAAATTGCGAAAATAGGTTTCTTAGCATTTCGCGGTGTTGTCGTAAAAAAGTGCTTAAATTATGTATAAAAAGATGCTTTAGGGGTTTTCTTGGTATTTCTTCATTTTTATTTTTCTTAAAACTCGCACCACAGGGCGCAAAAATGCACATCTTAACATTTTCTTCTACATCTATTTTCGCCATTGGACAAATTCCAAATTGATTTTAGACCCAGGGTTTCTTCAATAAATTTGCTTCGAATTACACGTAGAATTATCCCATGCTAAACGCGGATAGTAAACAAAATTTACTCGCCCTAACAAACATATAAAAATTCTAAGATCCGAATCCACTGGTCTCTTCCTAATTTTCTAGGCTTTCATTAAATAAAAATAATCAAATTTTTTGAGAAAGTAAGGCTCCAGTGTATTATGAACATTAAATTCCGGTTTCGAACCACTGTGCATCGGCTTTATACTTACATACATACATAGCAATAATTAAGGAGTAGATATGTATGGATGACATTTTTTTTCATTCCAAAAAACTCTAAACAAATATTTGTCGCAATGCTCAACGACACAAGTTTTTTCATCGTTAGCCTAGCGACAATTATAACTTTTTCTGAATTTTAAAATTCCTAACTATTGTTTTCTAAATAAAATTGCATTTCCTAAATTTATTTATATGAAATGCATTTTGAGTTGCGCGTGCCTTACAACGCTAGAATAAATACATAAATATATAGAAGCCACCCTCGCACATCTGCTCACTCGAAACGCCTGGTAGTGCCAAGTCAAACAACGAAAGGGATTTTTACATAAAACTTATATATGTACATAAATGTGCATTTTTCACATAATTACATTTACATATATTTATTTGACGACGCTGTAAGATCACTGGAAGCGTGAAGCGCTAGTCACAAAGAGTGCGTCTGCCTATAAGCATTTCCCCACTCTCGACCCTTCACTTGCAAAAAATAAAAATAAAAACACAAAAAAAAAAACACCAACAAAAAACCCAATGAAACTCATGTGTAATTACGCTTAGCTGCACTATTGGTTTAATTAGATTTAATGTTTGATTTTTAAGTAACTACTATGCAATTAAAGTTAGCTTGCTTTGTGTTTATTTTCTCGCCTCGTTGTTGCTTTTATTCACATGTGCTAAAAGTTATATTGTATTTATGTATGTACAATTTTTTTTGTTTATAAGGCAAACATTTGCTTTGTGCACTGTAGCGGGCATGAAAGCCAACTGTAACTAGCCGCCTGTCTGTTAGTCATTGGCTTTTTAAGAAAAAAGCTTCTGTTACAAACAGCAGTGATAAGACGCAATCGAAAGCTCCTTTAACTTGTTTACTGTTAGTTTGGGAGCTTTCCATTTGAAAGGCTTTTGAGCAGAACTTTTAACGTATTACAATTTAAAAGTTTAAGGCTGCCAGATTCAAAGTGAGCTAACTCAAAATTCAGATCGCGAAATATAACTGCTTGAAGATCCTACAGATTCAGCGCAATTAATACAAACACAGGTATAACAGTGGTTTTTTAGTTAGTGTATACAAGAAGAAGCATAATTTCATTTATGCAAAAAGATTGTAAACTTTTTTTTCCAGTTGATCTATTTTAGTAGTATACCGTTTATTTTAGGCAACTTTTTTTATTAAAAAACATTTTTTTTGCGAGCGCTAAGGAAAGGAAGGAAGGTAGAGGGCTGAAATTTTCCAAAAACTTGTTTTTTGCGACTTTATAAAAACCAAAGTTGGATACTTAAACAAATCTTTGAAGTTAATGCATTTAAACAAATTACATCAGTGGCGACGAGAGTAACGAATACGTCTGCAACGAGTTAATCGGCTATGTAGTATCAAATTCGCCTAGTACAGCATTTCAAATAGTAGCAGACTATAAAATAGGTAAGTATACAATCAGTGTTGCCGTTGAGAATTTTCAGAAAGTCACAAAAAAGGGGTAATTGACGAAAAAAAGGGTCACCATATTATCCATGCCTTTCTTTACTAGTAAAATAATAAATCTGAGATCCAAATTAAAAATCAAATTTACATGTATTATAACGTCTTTTCGCTGCTAAAACGTCTCGCGGTTGAATTTAAAAAGAAAATAGCTGGACAAGCTCTGCACAGAACAGCGTTGCAAACGTACAGAGAAATCGAGTTTCTGCAAGGAGAAGGAGGAAATGCAACTCTCCTTTAAAAGTTTTAGGCGATGCATTTTTTCGTACTTATAGGAGAAATTATTTTTTAATAACATGGTTCTGTTAATATTTCCCAAAAAAAAATTTCTGTGAAACGGGTCAAAAGTCGCACATAATTCTGGAAAAGGATCAAAAAATCAAAATTGTCAAAAAGTCGGTTCAAAGGGCATTGACTCCTAACAAGGGTCAAATTGTCCCCTTAGTCGCACAACGGCAACACTGTACAATCACTCAACGATAGCTAAGAAAATTATTGTTTTTCAAAAAATAAGAAAAAAGTAACACTGTTATATGCGACGGAGTCTCTTCTCCAATGCAAAAACAGCACGGAATTGACTGTCGTTTACATTGAAGCTGCAGCATACGTCGCAAGGTCCCAGGAATTTTTAGCTTTGCGCCGGTAGCCGCATTTTTGGGAAAGCGGTGATGCCAGCTTTTTTCCTTGCGAGAACATACATCAACCAGCCGGGCAGAGGCAGTCTCCCGATTAAACTTTCTAGTAAATTTTTAGCTTTGAGAAATCAATCTGAATAGATAGATAGCCAGGGTTAACATAAGGTGATATCACGTACATACATACATACAAACTTAGAAGATTAATAAACCGTGAGCCAAAACAATGTGCCACTCCCTCTAAGAAGTACATATGTAACACGGCTAAGGTAAACGAAAACACAAACAAATACGAGTGTAAGCAAGCATACATAAATACCTTATGTACATTAGTGTATGTATATAATAAAATTGATAACGAATTTATTTGGCATCTTCTAAATAAATATCAGCGAAAAATATTAAAATTAAATGCTTTCCTGAGAAGCTATAAAAATTCGACAATTCGAGTCGAAAGTACAAAATAGCAAGTGTTTTAAGAAAATGAAGTAACTTATTTTATTTTCAAAAACAAAAACATTGTATAATTCATCACATTGCATTAAATGCTGTGTACGTTTAAAAAAATTAAGTCGAATTAAACGCTTTTGCGAAAAAAGCTTGAAATAATAAACATTGCGGTTCATACATGTATAGATTAGTGATGTTGCTAAAATTTGCATTCGCAATCGTTATGCGGAAGATTCGCATCATTTTATGCATTCGCATAAGACATTCGAATTCGCATCAAATGATACGAATGTTTTGCGAATGCGAATGTGTACATGGGCAGAGAGTACACTCTAATATTGTTAAAATTGCGCTAAGTCTGTCTAACCAGGGTACGGACAATAACCGGCTTTTAGCTTCAGGCGCTAAACGTTTAAGTAGTAGATATATCAAGCAACATTGATGGGCCTTCAACAAGTACTGCTTAAAGTCTTATAAGCAACCTAGAAATAATTTTAGATTCCTCCAGTGAAATCGAAGGGTCGGTTGTAGAATTTGGAGATATTAAAAAATGTGAAATTAAAGAAAAACGAGCTTATATCGGTGAAAATCCTCTCGATTGGTGGAAAACTAAACTAAAATAGGACAAATTGACATGGGAGCAAAGGCAGCAAAAGTACTTTTTTTTTTTGAAGATAATATTCCCCTTTTGAACTTTGACTACTAGATCAAAACACAGTATAGGTTAATAATTTGCAAAATTTTTCAGGTTAAAAAACGAAGACTTAAGTTGATTATAGCTTTTTTAATGTTATTCCTAACATTCGCATTCGCATTCGCACATGTGAAAAATATGACATTCGAAACATCCCTAATATAGGTTTATGTATTTTTTGTTTTCTACGTTTAATGACCATTATAGAAGTGTCTTAAAATATGGTCATTGCAAATATATCTGTGTTAGGAACTATGTGGAAGGTATGGCCTGACCTAAAGCTCAAGAAATATCAGTAAAAAGTCACTGCTTTGATTTGAAATAATTTATTTGGTGCGATGCTAGAAAACGAATTTGTCCGACTTCTACCGCGACTGAAATAGAGGCAATCTATTTTTGTAATTAAAATTTTTTAATAAGATTATATATATAAATAAAATATTTATACGTACGAAAATATATAGAGGTCAGCAAATGGCCTTACGCGTGGCAGAATTGAAGTACATATGCACATACATAAATACGAAGCATTCAATCAAAAAAGGCATATTTTCGTCATTCGACTAACTAGGATATTTACTTTAAATATAAAATTAGCACACAAATTGAGGATTACTTGATTTGGCTTAATGATATATATATATAAAAAAAAAAAAACAAAACAACAAAAAATCACATACCGCTATTTCAGCGGAAATGTATTTTAAATATTTAATTTTGCAAGGAAATCGCTGTTTCAATTAATTTTACCTAATTATAGGTATATATTTTATCTATATATATATATGTATATTATATATTTATTTTTGCCAGCATTTTTACAATATATATTTTACAAATTTTTCGCAACATTCGACAATTTGTAGTTATTTTTTTATCATGAACTCTGAATCAAAAGCACCGACAAATTCATTAATGATGTCAGTGAGAGAGCTAAAGGCAGATTCCTGCAGTAGACATCGCGCTCTGTGGCTCTTAAATTAGGGTAATTGTACTTATTTACATACATACGTACATACATATGTATATTGATATGAAATAACTATAAACAAGTCCATTAGCGCCTTCATTAGAAAATTTTTATAAGCAAATAAATCTTGCTACTTATTAGTTAATTAGGTGGATTTTCCTCAGTCGTGTCAACAACCTCAAAACACAGCTTACCAGCTAAGAACCTAGCAACAAATTACGTTCAAATATTCTTACACACTTATTTACTAGCAGTTGTAAATATATATGTAATCGTATGTGAAACATGCAATGCGCATTAGAACGATTGTGATCCCCGAAGTGATGATTATTATAAAATATTGGTAAATACGCGGCGTGCTTCACTGCGTCTTAAACGTAGTTTTGTGCTGTATGATACCCGTATTGCAATATTCACTTTATCTTATCAATTAAATTAAATTAACATTTTCAAATAGATGGAAACCTTCAGCAAAAATCTTTTCGGCAGTAAGGCTCCGTAAATCTCTTTCTTTTGATATCCATAGTACTACTTACTTAAGGTGGCAACTCTCTAATTTTTTACTTTCTATATTTTACGTTAGACCTCTAGCAATACATCGGTGTAAACTGCATTCAATTCCATGCATTAGTTTTCGAGTGATGCGCGTACAAACATACATACAAACAGACAGACAGACAGAAATTCTAAAAATTGTTGATCTGGCTTCGCCGCTCTAATAAAGACGCCCCATATACGTTTTTCTTTAAAATCTACAATGTTTAGACATCGGCCTGTATCGGCCGCTATGGTGTAGTGGTAAGTAAGCAATGCGCACTCAGCCGCGCCTGGGTTCAAGCACTGGTCAAAGCAACATCGCAAAAAATGCAGAAAAAAGGTTTTTTCTTAACAGCGGTCGTCCCTCGGCAGGCAATGGCAAACCTGTGAGTGCATTTCTGCCATGGAAAACAGCTTCTCATAAAAATACAACCGCCGTTCGGAGTCGGCGTAAAACAACGTGAAACGTACGCCACAAATCGGAGGAGAAGCTCGGCCAAACACTAACGTATGTATGTGTGAGCGCCAATCTATTATTATTCATTATTTATATGTAAATATATACAAATACCAATATACTTTTTTAATCCATTAAATAAGTATGGGAATGACCAGCAAATCCTAGAAGTAAAATAAAATGTTGTCAATCACATTTTTTGAACTCCATGCACTTTATGGCATATATAAGTATGTATGTATGTATATATCGTCTTTACTAATAAAACTCATTTATACAAATTGATATATATATACATAAGTATAAGCATAGATGGTCCTAAAGGAACAGTTTAACCTATACAATAACATATTTTTTTTTTTTTTTAATCTCAGACACAATTACAAATTATTTCGAAAATTTCGAATCAACGTTGGAGCCCAATGGTGCAAATGCCGAGCAGCAAAGGGTCACCCACTGCAACACCTCGAAGATTTATTTTCGGTGCGCTCCGAATATGAAGTGGAAAGGCAGTCAAAGTGTTTTTTGTTATTTTGTCTTTGAAGTGAAGCTTCTTAAGTTAGTTTGGAGATATTTGCGTTAAATATCTGCATAACGCCACCGCGAAGGTGGCATGTATATTAGAGCAGCCAAAGAAAAAAAAAATCCAGCAACGCGACTGGAAACTGACTAAAATTTTAGTATTTTTTGTAATAATGCCGCGTCGATCGTTTATTTTTCCCGTGGGAAAAACATGCAAGAAAATGATTTTTTTTTTCCTTTTGAATCAATATAATTTTCTAGGAGCGATCAAAACGTTCGAAACTATAAGAACACATTAATTATATGCCATTTAAATATTTCGCAGTCGCAGATATTTTAAGTTCCTAGTTTATCATTTTTAATCGGTTTTATTTCTCTGTTAGGGTAAAATCAGGCGATTACAAAAAAAAACAAATTCTGAATATAGATCTAAAATCTTCTTCTTTTTTGGCGCTGTAACAAACTATGTACCTATAAAACACTTTACCCAGTATGTCTGGTAGGGATATTTTTATACATAAAAACATATGTACATACCTGTGTATGTATGAGTATATAAGATGTGGATTACAAACGTCCAATGTTCATTTGCATACAGACATCTAAGAACGGGTACTAAGGAAATGCTGTAAAAGTGTCATTCTCATCGAACAATGTTATCAGGATTTCATTGAACTGCATACTCGGTGAAATATGTACGTACGTATGTATGTGGAAGTCGCTCTTTATACATACATATAGGTACTTATATCTATGTATATATGTATGTATGTATGTATGTATGTATATACATTCATACGTGCACGTTAAGTTATTAATACTTTTAATAAGTATATCCAAAGCATTATTTTCGATTATTTATCTACGTTCTGCTGAATAGAACAGATAGCTTATAATTAATAGAGCTACATAAGTACTTGTTGTTTTTTCTTGCCGCTAAAAAGGCGTGTCCTATACATTATAAATTTATATAACCACACGTGTATAACTATTTGGTGGGCTTGTCGCCGATTTGTAAATATGTATGTATGTATACTTGTATATTAACCAAACACTCGTTTCTTTTGTGTAGTTATAAATAATTAATGTTCATATTTACATATATGTATGTATACCCAGCGAATTGGACTGTCTCCAGATCTCTGCTAACTAGCCGCTTTGCTGAAGATGGAATTTTTTTGGTACTTATGCTAAATAAATTGTTTAGGGAGCGAAATGAAAACTCAGGTAGAATCTTACAGGAAAGTTTTGGCCTTTTAAGATTTACTTTGAATGCCAATTTTGGAGAAATTTATCGTTCTCACGTACTTGTTTTTAAATTAACGACACAAACATGAACGCACTTTTAAAATTGTTTGTTTAAATTTACGCATATTAAGAGAGGTAACCAGTTTCCTCTCCTAATGTGTGCAAATTTACACGCCGTGCGTATTATATTAAACACTGTCTGTTTAATTTTACATACCATATGTGTGGCGCAGAACAAATCTCAAAATTATTTATTGAACTCTAAACACTTATCGTTCACAATTTCACAGTTTACACGTAAAATGTTTAAAAATTGCTCTAACAATTTCTGATTTTTGAAAAAAAGGTCCACTCCAATGTACATATCCGCACATACGAGGACCTTCTCGGTCGGATAAAGTACAAGCGCTTCGGTAGAAGCAACTCCATGTATGCATATCGACCTCAAGGAGGTTAACCTAATGCGCCTTATTTCGATTCAGAATAGCGAAGTTCCACATAATTAAGCTGCATAGTTTCCGGAAAGCTTAGGCTATTGGTCAATAATGATGGCCCACGAGCCATCTCTCTCTTCTTCCCTGTATACAGTTTGAAAGCCACTGAAGGTTAGTCATGAATTAGTCAGGTTGTTGCCAGTTTTCTTATAAGGCTGTCTTTTGTCAGAGATTAATGTGCATTCATCAGCAGTAAGCGTGCGTCGCATCACTTTGCCCTATTCACTTCATTGATTGGCGGCCGCTGATAATGCACGGCATCTCCATACATACATACTACATATTTATGGTTAGTATAGTATGGAAAGGGCGTAACTCACATCGTCGCCGAAATACAAAAAGCCGTAACTAACACAAAATCCAAAATTCACTATTTGGTTGATTATGATGCATTTTATCGAATTATAATTCCCCACATCGTTTTATGCAATAAATCAATTTAGTTAGTTGTGTTCTTTTTGCATTTCAGCGACGATGTGAGATATGTATGTAGCTATACACTGATAAGACGACCGGTAGCGTCCAGCAATCTACACGGCAGGGTGAAATGGAGCGCGCCTGTCTGTACATTACTTTATGTACAGATATGTGTTTGTGTACTTGCATCTACCCTGCAGGGAATGCTATTAGTTATACCTTTCATGAGCATGAAATGGTATTCTAACTTTGGTCCGATGTCTGTTTGTATGCAATCTAGTGTCTCAATTTTCGAGATATCCGGATGAAATATAACCTATAGCACCCATCGAACCGATTTCTCAGATATAAGATTTTTCGCTATACCTCCTCCATTTATGCAGCTAGGAACATGCAATTTCTCTATTCTCACACATGATCAACAGTATACTTACAATGAAAATGTCTAGAGGATATTTTACTTTATTTGTTTAAATGCCTTTTTAATTTAGGTTTTTATTGAAATTTTTAATAAAATTTTTTTTTTAAGAAAAATACTTTTTTTTATGTTTTTTTAATGAAATTAGATTTTCAAATGTATATTTTATTTTGAAATGGAAATAATTATGCATATTAACTTAATAANACACGGCAGGGTGAAATGGAGCGCGCCTGTCTGTACATTACTTTATGTACTGATATGTGTTTGTGTACTTGTATCTACCCTGCAGGGAAAGCTACCACTAGAAGAGATAGACCCATTAAAATTTATACTTATACGATCAGAATGTCGAAGAAATTGAAAATAATTGTTTTTTACTTAATTCAATTTTTATCCCATAAGTATTTTTTTACATATGTTTTTTTAATGAAATTAGATTTTCAAATTTATATTTTATTTTTAAATGGAAATAACTAATCATACTAACTTAATATTAATAGATTGGCGCTTACACATAACGCACACCTAGATTTAAAGTGAGCTAACTCAAAATTCAGAGAGTGAGATTTAACTGCTGGTGTATCGTACAGATTTAACACAATTAATACAAAAACAGGTATAACAGTAGTTTTTTAGTTAATGTATATAATCGCGAACAAAAAAAAATATTTCCATTTATTGGATGTAAGTTCTATGAATTGACTTATGCAAAAAAGTCGCCCAAAATTTTATTTTATTTTTTTTTTTTAATTGATCGCACTTTAGTTCTAGGTGTGCCATATGTTAGTGTTTGATTTTGTCACACAAAGGGGAGGGTCCGAGCAGCGATTTTATTTTTATAAGAAGCTTTTTTTATGCTATAAATACACTCGGAAGTTTGCCATTGCCTGCCGAGGGCGACCGCTCTCAGAATTTTTTTGTTTTCTTTATTTTTTGATGTTGTGTTGAACCGAGCTGGAACCCCGCGGAATGGTAGCGCGCACTGCTAACCACTACACTATTGATTTAATTTGCAAAATATTAACCACCTCTAGAGCCGACATTTGCAATAAAACCAATTAATTGCGTTTTATTTTTGAGTTTAAAAATTGAGAAGCAGATGTCGCTAATCGCATTAGTACATACTTCCAAATGGTCGAACTGGCTTTAGCTCAGAATTACTAGTTAATGAACTGGTATTTTTATCGACTAGTTTAGTTTTTCACTGCAGGGTATCAATAGGGTGTATATGTACGTAGCCATTTGTGCGCGCGTATATGTTTGTAGGCACTTGCAGTAGGAAATTTATGAATTCGGAAAAAAGTGGCATTTATGTAGGTGTCAAAATATTAATGAAAAAAAAGCAGAAAAAGCAAAAAAAAAACAAAAAACAAAAATATAAATGAAAATGAGAATAAAAACATCTAATCTTACTCAAATAATTAATTTTATTTCTTTAGTTTGATTTAATTTCGCTCTTCAGGCTATAACCTTATAGCCGGCTATCACTTCGTTAGAGAAGCGTAGTCAGTAGTCAGTCTGTCAATCAAAGTGTAGGCATACACAATAGTAAATAGACAATAAAATATTAAACATATATGCATACATACACACGGACATACATATATGTATACATATTTAAGCAAAGAAAATAATAGAAATTGTCTATAATGCAAGTAAATATGTACGTAAAAGCATATACATACATACATACATACATATAGTCATATACATACATTAATAAATACATATGCTTGTATGTATGTATGCATAGATGTGCGCTTGTCTTTGCGACCGCTTTATAGGTTGTTGATTTTCGCTCACTGGCTTGGCCTATCGAATATCGATCAGTGTGATCAGTTTGAGTGCAGGTCTTGTGCGGATAGGTTGTGTATATGCATTAACTTAAATTCCGATTAGACAGTGCCTTCACTTTTGGAAAATAACAATCAAACAGTTAGGAGGGAATATTTAAATCCAACAATATGCCGAAAAATCGACGCTTCGATAGTGCAAATGGTATGAGTTGCATGTATACATATGTACAAATGCATGTACTTACATATGTAGATAGTGAATAAGATATTAGTAAAATAATAATAATGGATAATATTTATGTTAACCGAAAATAATAACAAAAAAAAAATTGAAAAATTTTTAAAAACTTTAAAAAAGTATTAATTTGACAATTATAAAAAGAGAAAAATTTCAATAAGGAAAAGTAAATTTCGATGTAGTTAAAATAATAAATCAATTAAATTGAAAACTCTTTTATACAAAACACACAATTTTTTATCAAAAACGGCAAAAAAAAATCTTAAGGACTAAAAACCAACAACCATATAAGCAAATGTAAATAGCAAAAAAACCGTTGCTCATTCTTAATTGTAAATACATAGTTGGGTTAACAAATGGAAAAGTGTAACCAGCAACAGCAGTTTACATTGCGAACATTGGCTTTGTAATCCGAAGTTGCTGCTCCAAGCAGTGAAATAGCAGCCAACACTTCTACCGCGTATAAATTATTGTTGTTAGTTCCCAATATTTTTCTTTAAAAACGGCCTAAAGTCCAATAAAATTGTTGTTTTTTGGTGATGCGCCCCAATGTCGGAAAAAACCAATATAAACCGAACTATGACACTTTTTCTGTAAAGCATTAAATCTTTGAATTTACAAGCAATATTTTAAATTAAAATTAAACGCAAGTGTGGTTCAATTTACCTTTTTATTAAAAGCTTAGTAAAATCATAAAAACTTTGTTTGAAATTTCATAATTTTTTTACATTACCTCAAGTCTTCTTAAACCACGTAAGTTTTATCTAAAATCCACCGTTACATATGGTATAAATTTTGAGTCATCCGAAATTTTTATTAGTTTTTTTTTAAATAAAGCATGTTTCTTTGCAAAAAATTCTGCTAAATTTTGAATAATGAAATGAAAATGCGCTATGAGCAGACACGTAAATACTTGTGCATACATGGCGTATGAGTAACATTCTGCTGCTGATATGTCCATACAAACAACACCGGATACAGGTCCGTAATCTGCGTTTTAAAATTAAGTTAGAGTGAGTCGGCCTTTTTGTAATATTTCAAAATTTTAAACCTTCCCTATAGTGTTATTAAAAAATTCTGAGTTAATAACCTAAAAGCTATAAAATATTTTAAGCATAAATACTTTTCATAGTAAAGTAAATAATATGGGTTTAAATGTGCTGCTTATCAAATCGAGCGAAAAAGGTATGTAGTATGTTTATTATGTTCAGTCATTTGCCCAGCAAAGAATGCGACCAGTTCAAATTGAATGCGGTATCTCTTGCACGTAATATGCGACTAATAACTTATTTGAATTCTTTGTAAGATATTAATATGGGACTAAATGCTTCCCTTTGCAGCGAAACGGGTTTTAAAAGCAATTTAAAAAAATAAAGAAATAAATAAAAATTGTAGGCAGATTCAAAACGAGGAGCCACACGAATACTGTGAATTCTCCTTCATACTTCATATATATTATTTACTCGTTAACTGGGCCCGTAGCAAAAATTGATCTCCAATTGTACCTGCATTATACCCGCATGAGATAAGTTGCGTTTGGTTAGCGCTCAATTATAGGCCACGGAAACTAATTCGTGACTAGTCTCTATGGAGATTAGTCGCATAATTTTTCGCAGGTTTACTGCAGAGTGGGACTTTCCGAATTGAGTAAATTCACTTGGCTGTTTTCCAATATCCAATACACGTTTCGAACTCTGGAATTAGAACACTGAACTGTAGTCAGACTCGAATCGCTCAATGCAGCTAATAAATTCTTAGCTTTGAAAATCATTTCAGTGAAAGAGCTGTATGTTTTGCAGTCAATCACATACATACATGTTCATATTTTTTTCAGACCTTTTGCTAACAAAAACGTTCTGCCATAAAACGAGTCAAGAATTTTGCTTAATGATTCCAGGCTCAGGTCTGAGTTAAGCCGTGTATATCGCATGCAGGCAGCATCATCTGGGTTCACCGTTCCTGGCCGACCTTAGGGAGGTAGTTTCAAATACCGACATAAGATGCCTGATGAGATTCGTCAGCGACACCAAGTGGTTCATCAGGGGCTTCTATCTATCACCTATGTGTGCCCCTAAGGCGGTAGCCACTTCAACCTACCTTACGACTCTGGTACTAATTTACTAAAGTGCTAACTATGCCTACATATATGTATACTGCAAACAGGCGCATCATTCTGACAATTGTGAGAAAGTGAAACGTTAATGACAATAACAACTTTCCAAAAAAATAATATTTTTAAGCAAACATATTTTGCCTGTTTTAATTCGTTTGCATGCAAATGCTCCCCCTGTAGTGGATATTCAAAACACTTGTCAGTAACAATGTTATGTGTTATCCTTTTGTTGGTTCTTTGTTTATATTTATGCACAATAAATGTAAACAAACTAAATGTTAATATTAACGTAAAAGTTAGTTTTTTTACCTTATAAGTTTTTAGTATACTTTTCGTTAGGCACGAGTGACTACATTGTTGTAACCAAATAAAAAACGCAATACTAAGTATTATTGTTATGCTCTACGTATTCCTTAATTAGGTACATTTTCTAAATTTTAAAATCTATCAATTTCAACGTCTCGATAGCAGAGAAACGTTTGGCACCTCACTGCCTTGTTGAGTAAAAACCCTTGAAAGTTAGAACTACCAGTTATGGACTAGCGTTCGAGAATAAGCACCTACATATGTATAGTGTATGTACTTAGTCTACGGTAGCGTTTGCAGCTACTACCGTAAATAAGATAAAAAGTGTGTTATCAATTTTTTTTTTTCATAATTGTTTACACATACGCTATACTAATTGAAATTAAAAGATTTTTAAAGTCATTTTTAGATGATAACAAAAAAAAACTTTACATTTCAGTTGTTACATTTAATAACTATTTATTATAGTGTCCAGTGTTGCCTTAAATTTTTGGGCCGACCGGTTAAATTTCTTTCAATTTTATATAACACAGTCCGATATGAACATTTTTTTCCGAGACCGGATAAGTCTAGCCGGAAAACGGCTAACTGGCAACGATGAGTAATTTGTATGATTTGCATTTAAAAATTTAGTACTAAGGAGCCCGCTAAAGCTAAGAAAGAGAAAGTGCCTTACAACATTATTAAACCTTAAGTATTAATCAATTTTTTTACAATTCTGTATACGAAAGTAATCTCCTCAAAAAATAAAGTAATCCGGAATAGTCCATAAAAAGTAAGAAAAGTTCTATGAAATTTCACATAGTTCTCAAAAAATTGCGAATAGTAAATGCGAAGATTCCCGAGAAACCACAACAATGATAACAAGAAGATCCTAAAAAAAAAATCGGCCTACACCCTGAGTCCAGAGTGTTTTTGCAAGGCAAATTTGAAAATATTTTTTTTTTTTTTTGGCGAGACGTAGATAGGGGCGCCTTTAATATATTTTCCTATACCTTCGGCATTTATAGTCGCATCTTAAGGTTTGATATATCGATGTTTTCGTCTCGAGCAGAGCATTTTTTTTTGTTCCAAAGTCCTTTGACCGCAAGTACTGCGTTCTAGTATTTATTAACCAGATCTTAATTTCCATCACCCTAACGTACCATCCTAAAGTAAGTAAATTAAAGCTTTCCAAAAATCATTATAAGTAATTTTGCTAAGGAAGTTTTTTATTATTTCTTTTGTACTAATTAAACCAGTTTTTTATTGCCGAATGTATGTAGGTGTGGCTGAAAAATGTAAAAATAAAAAGGTTCGGTAAAAAAAAAAATTATTTTCGAAATTGTCTCGCAAAAATACTTAAGACTCAGGGGGGTAAGGCGATTTTGTTTGTTTGTTGTCAAATATAAAGTTATTTAAGTATGCGCATCACTGGATACATACGTATCATACATACGTACATATATATGTATTACAATATATTTTTTTTCTGCGAAGTCACTATTGGGGCAAACAAGTTCAACAACTGCTACTACTTTTATACTAAGTATTTACGTAGTTTGATTTTGATTATTTTACAAGAAGCAATCAAGTGCGCAACTAACTTACTACGTATATAATGCATACATATACATACATACATACATGTAAAGATGTATTTTTGTAGGAATATATGGAGATGATATGTAGTCGTTTGTATGAGCTCATCTATGTTAAAAAGTATATTAACTTTTTGACCAATATACACATAATTAAGAACGACATTATGTATAAAACTGCGACTTAGGTAATAATAACTTCTCACATATTTAGTCGGTTATTTTTGCGGCTTCAAATAATAATTATTCTTTATACTCAGAAAAGAAATTTAGTAAGTGCATCTTCCGCACTTAAAAAAAAAAATTTCCAAATATTGTTTACAAATTGTTGCTGTGGTGAACACTTCTATTAAATTTTCATATATAAAATATGTACATACATATGTATGTCCACAATTGCGGCTTTCGCTTCGCATTGCTTGTAATTTCATCATCGCTACTAACTAAATAATTTGCTTCCCTGATATTGTTTACAATCAATTACTGCAATAAACTAGTTTTAAGCTTATTGACGAAGCGTTAAAATATGTATTATAAAATAACTTGTAAAATTAGACTGAAATATTTGTTCTATGCAACTGCGAAGTAAACGTATAAATATTTGCATAAATTTTTCGTTATACAAAACATATGATACACCCAACCGCATAACTACTATAGGAAGTGTAAGCCCAGCGGTGAAAAGCTATGTATGTACGTATGTAACTAATAGCTTACATAAGGATAGATTGAGCGTTGTGGGTGACGTACTAGACATAGAAAACAAGGGAATTGCACTGAGTAAAAATCTAGAATATAATTTAAGAGTACGAAATTTTCATTTCATCCGTCAGTGGCGCTAAGTTCAAACCAATTAATTTACTGCATTAATACAAATGTAAATATTATTCTACTGGGTATATTAGTCACGATGCTTTTTTACATTACTGTCACATGTTACATGCGTTTTACACCAGTTTAAAATGCAAATATTGGCATCTATTACATATGCACCCGTTTGAATACATAATTAGGTAATAAGGTGTGACCGATTACCTCTGAAGTCAATTGTTTTTAGTTATGTACATATATTTGCCTTTTCACTTTTAGCCAATACCAACTTCTAGGCAATATAAATACGTAGATAGTTTTGTACATTAGAGTGGTCCTTAAAAGATTCAACATTCAAATTTTTTTATGGTACACCCTTTTATTTTGCTCTACGCTCAAATAAAGACATCCACGAAAGTTTATAAATTAAAAGAGAAAGAAAAATTAAAAGAATTCAATTTCGTAAAAGAATCGAAGTTTGCACAGTTTATTTTATTTTAGAAAATTCAGCAAAATATCGGATGAGATCTTTATTCATTATATAAACTTTCTCTACAACCCAGAATACTGTGAAAAAATGGTTTGCCTGGTAACCACTGAATATTAGGATGCCGCACAAAAAAAGTTTATAATTTCTCATAAAATTCGGTAAAACTTTATAACTCTCAGCAAAATAGCTTTTCCCCAGTTCAATGCAATTCGTGACTAGAGTACTTGGAAAATACTTTAAAGTTGTTTTGTATATTTTTTAATTTTTAACCTGTCAACATGTTAGCTGATTGCTTCATTAAAAACTGGGTGTATACTGGAAGAACTTTTTTATCACGGTGGTAATTTCTTTTAAGACTTCAGCCAAAATATTTCGAAAGAGTAGTAAGATTTGCATTAGCTGGACTGAAAAACCCTCTTAAAATTAAGTTTCCCATGAACAAAATTCCGCAGCGCCAGCTCAAACTGATAAATTGAACACCTTATGATCTTTTAAGTTTATTGCTTCCCGAAAAGAAAAAAAGCCTAATCTAATTGTTTTAAATATATGCATGTATGTATGTTTTTTTTTATTTTTCTAAGTTCAACGAGAAAAAAATTTCAATATAATAATACCTATAAAATATTAAACTCAGAAAGACACGTTTGAATTTTCGAGTTTGCCTCCTATCAACAAGCTTGAGTTATCACTCAAGTTCGCTCTGAGGTATTTCATTGAACTTACTTCTCTACTGGTAGTCAGTCATGCACTTTATGCGAGCCATAATTAAGTTACTAAAGTGAAATATGTACACCNTTGAGTTATCACTCAAGTTCGCTCTGAGGTATTTCATTGAACTTACTTCTACTGGTAGTTAGTCATGCACTTTATGCGAGCCATAATTAAGTTACTAAAGTGAAATATGTACACTCACAAGCTTATCCACAGAGAATTCACAGAGCACACAATCAGTTCTAGGGCCTTGGCTTGTGTATGCTCGTCACTTTACTATTTTAATTCATTGTAAAAAAAAAAAAAAAAATCTGTAGTCAGTGGAAGATTTCAACAGCCTCTGTTGCAGTTCTTTTTGATTGATTTACTTAAACTAAAAATAGCATCTATGCTAAACTGTTGAGCTTATTTTTTTGACATCGGTTCAGAGTATNTCTAGGGCCTTGGCTTGTGTATGCTCGTCACTTTACTATTTTAATTCATTGTAAAAAAAAAAAAAAAAAAAATCTGTAGTCAGTGGAAGATTTCAACAGCCTCTGTTGCAGTTCTTTTTGATTGATTTACTTAATACTAAAAATAGCATCTATGCTAAAGTGTTGAGCTTATTTTTTTGACATCGGTTCAGAGTACTGCGCATTCAGATTCCGGACTTTCATAAAAGGTATATTAGTGCAAAATTTCCAATTTTTTATAAAGCCGAAAACAGTCTCTAAGCACATAAATCACACATCAAATAATCACAAATACTGTCCCAGCCTTTGTTAAAGGGTACTCATATCAGTTTTGATATCCGATAGGTGGCGCAGGAGTCGAGATATTTGAAAATCTCGTATTTATAGTCCTATTTGATTGATATTTAGAACGTATATTAACTGCATGAAAAGGAATAGCTCCAATAAAAATTTTACCGACAGGTGGCGCACGAGTCGATATATTTGGTATTTATGGTCTGATTTCGTTCACAGTTAGGAAGCTTGCCTTAAAAATATTTGTTTTTACAATTAACTTATTTGACTCTATTATATTTGACTTTATATTATTTTATTTTATTTTTTCATTTTACTGTATTAGAGCTAATGTTATTTAATTTAATTTAATTTAGTTTAATTTTGTTTTGTTTTATTACATTATATTTAGTTTAATTTTATTTTACTATTTCTTTTTATTTAATTAATTTTTTTCTATTTATTTTATTTCATTTCATTATATTTTATTTTACTTTACTTTAGTTATGCTTTATTTAGTTTTATTTATTTGATGTCAGTTTGCTTAATTTATTTCATTTCATACTTTTTATTTAAGTTTTATTTTTATTTTTTATTAGTTTTTTTTTTGTGATTGCATTTTAGTTTATTTAATTAAATTATTTTTTTTTTACTTTTTGTTTTATTTCATGCTTTGTTATATTTTGTTGAATTTTATGCATATAATTAAATAATGTACATATATAATTAATATAGTTTACTTTTTTGCTTTTTTATTTAAGTTGGTTTAGTTGAATTTGATCTATTTGATTTTGTTGTATTTTTAATTTTGTATGTTCTTTATTTTAAATCATTTTACTATCTATACATAGTATAAAGGAAAGTCGAGATTCTTTGTACGCGGTAATCTCGAAAACTACTGAACGGAGTTTGACGAGATTTCCTCTAATATACACTGTACCGACAGGATAGTGACCTTTTTTACTTAGAATTTAAATAGGGTTGCCACCTGTCTAAAAATCTGTAAGATCCGCACCGTTCGTTGGATTACAAAAGATAAAATGTCAAATGAAACGGATTGGCCTCTAGAAAAGCACTAATGTTATTTTTTTGTGAATGGGATTGCCACCTGTTAATAAAATTACTATATTTGATCATAATAATCGTGGGCATCAGTTCTGCACCGTCACTGTCAAATGAAAGGACTTAGCCTCTAGATGTGCAATAATGTATTATTTTACTGAGTAGGGTTGCCACCTTTTAAAAAGGTTAACGATTTTCGCCGTTCGTTGGATAACAAAATAAGATACCAAATAAAAGGGCCTGGCTTCGCATGTACAAAAGCTTCATTTGTTAATAGGGCTGCAACCTCTTTAAAAGTTACTGTCTTCTATACATAGCATAAAGGAAAGTCAAGATATTTTGATCCACGCTAATCTCAAAAACTACAGAACGGATTTATACGAGACTTTTTAAGTATAATGTGTATGGATAGGAATATTATCTTTAGTCCTTATCCTTAGTATAGTGTCTCAATATAGATCCCCATTGTTCGCTGGATTACCAAAATTGAGGTGTCAAATAAAAGGGCTCGGCTTTTAGATGTTCAATAATGTATTCCTTTATAAGTAGGGTTGCCACTTTTTTAAAATTATAAGATCTATTTTTTTTTGTAAAAACTGAGGTACCAAGTGAAAGGATATGGTCTCTGATGTGCAATAAGTTTTAATTTTGTTGTTTGCGTGGGTGGTGCCCCCACCTATTTAAAAATTATGTATGTATAATACTCGAGGGTATTTTTTTAATCACATTAGATTTGCACATTTCATTCCATTTAAAAAAAATGAGGTGTAAAAAAAATGGTCTGACCTTCCGATTTGCAGTAAGGTTTTATTTTCCGAAGAGGGTAGCAACCTGTCCGAAAAATTAAAAATTGTGGGCTGTTCGTTAGATTACCAGAAATGAGGTATCAAATGAAAGAGCTTGGCCTCCAAATGGGCAATTATATATTATTTTTTAGTAGGGTCGCAAAGTGTTTAGTTGTCAATCGCATCTTATTTAATATGTACACATTCAGCGTGTGGCGAAGCCTCGCGCATATGTGGCCGGCTAGTATTTCTATATTTTAATAATTTAGTCATATTTTAAATTACTCTACTTTGTTTTCTTTTCTCTAGTTTGATTCAATTCACTTATATTTCACTTTGAATGTATTTTTCTACATTGTATTCAATTTTACATATTTTAATTTATTTTCTTTAATATCATTATTTTTTTTAATAATTTTCACCTTATTTTATTATATTTTTCTTTGTTTACTTTAATTTGATTTTCTTCTATTTTATTTCATTTTATTGTTTACATAATGCAATAAAAATAACATTCCAATAATTTTTTCTTCAAATCTTCTCCGCTTTTAGGTTGCCTGGGTATGGGCATTCGTCATTTTGAAACCTTCCTTCTGTTCCTCGCCCTCTCTGTTGCCTATTCGTTGCGTGTCAACTTATCGATGGCCATTGTTGCTATGACTGACAAAGAATCCGCCAATCCAGATTTCGAGGTGAGTATTCCATATGTACGTATAAAAGGGTGCTTCAAAAAAAAGTGCGGGTTTTTCGAACGAAATAATACAATTTATGTTTTTTTTGGACTTCCTCCAAAACATTTCGGTAACAGATTAAGATTTAAGTGAGCTAGACCAATTTGAAAATACATCCAAAACTCTTATTAGGTATTTTTTAGTTGTAAGAAATTTTCAAAATGTTTACGCAGAGCTTTAATATTCAACTTTTTTATCATCTGGGAAGATTTTTCGAAAAAACTATCTTACGACCTATATCCTTGGAAGTATTTTCAAATTAGTCCAGTTCACGTAAATCTTACTAAATTTTTTCGGAAATATTTTGGCGAAAATCTTAAAAAACAATACATTTTATAATTCTGATGGAATAACAATATCGATTTTTTTCGCATGCAGAGTGATGCACCCTAATGTACACATACCTATTTTACAATGAAATGAACTAAACTCCCTCTCTCTGACCTTTGCAGGAGTTCAGCTGGAATGAAAAGACAAAATCCCTTTTACTCAGCAGTTTCTTCTGGGGCTATGTCATAACACAGGTGCCGGGTGGAGCTTTAGCGCGCAAATTTGGCGGTAAAACTACGCTGCTCTTTGGCGTTCTTATCTGTTCCATACTGGCTGTACTCACACCCATTTGCGCGAGGATTGGCGATTGGCAGTTAGTATGCGCACTTCGTGTTGCACAGGGTCTCTGTCAGGGCATGGTCTTTCCATCGACGCACACACTACTATCGCAATGGGCTCCCATCGAGGACCGTGGTCACTTTACCACCTATTGTTATTCGGGCTCGCAATTCGGTACGGTAGTTATGATAGCGACAAGCGGTGTGCTCGCTTCCTCATCGATGGGTTGGCCAAGCATCTATTACTTTTCGGGTGGCATTGGCATTGTATGGGCGGTAATTTGGTTCTTTTGGGGTGCCGGTTCCCCAGCGGATTCTAAATTGATTTCGCCCGAAGAAAAGAAATTCATCGAACAATCGATTGGCAACAGCAGCAGCGATGATCATAGTGTGCCGGCCAGTGTGCCATGGTTGAAATTCTT
>NW_016160936.1:42204-57391 GCF_001687245.7 Rhagoletis zephyria | reverse complement strand
ATTATCCATCAACGTAGTCTATGAAGCTCTCTCTTTTTATTAATGTAGGGAGAATTTGCTAAATCTTTTAACACTTGATTTAAATTTTATTTCCGTAAAATTCAATTATTACCTGTTATTTTTAATTGTTTCATAGAACAAAAAAAGAAACTGTAATTATTTTAATTGCAATGTCCAGTTAAAGCCCCGACACAGCTAGATACCTGAGTTACTAGTATTTAGCAACCTTAGACATCTACAAAATATATAATTAAGGTTTGTGTTGGGAGAAATGAAATGACCGTAGGGTGAAGTTATATGGACCATCTGGCAACACTGCGCCGTTTTCCATTGATTGGCCGGGCTTTTATAGTTGCTAAAAAGGAGCAGAACTCGATTTTCTCAAATTTCTCTGTGGATAAAATGTGTTGAAAAAAGTTTTAATTCAAATTTTAAAAAATTTTCACAGTTCACTTTTTCTCAGTCTCAAAAATATTGTAACAAAAATATTAACTGGCAGACATTCTGTAAATGCCGCATGGTGGGTGTCTTATTATCATCCTTCTTATATTTTTATTATTTTTATGTATTTCATTTGAGGCCGCTACATTTCGGATAATAGTTCTCACCTTTGCCCATTCATCTACGACATTCGCTCTTCCCAAAAATTTATTTAACCAACGTTTTCGTATTCCCTTTAAAAAAATGTATGTAATGTTGTAATTTTAGTTTATGTTGTTCAAATGTGGGATATATATACATACATACCTGTATCGAATACTGCTAATACATATTTCAATAACTGTTTCTGATTACCACAAATTATTAGTTACACATATTTGCATAACCATATAATTACATTTATATGCATGAATAAATATGGATGTTGTACGATTTTGTTGCAATTTCCAATCACTTTTGTTTAACTGGATTAGTTGGTGGGTTAAGTTTGTAATTATGTGGGCGCATAAATCGACGTATGTGTGCGTACAAAATTAATAACTGATCTCGGTTTGTAATTAGATTTAGATACCGTCGTTACATAGAACGTAATATTATGTAGGCATATAACTACTGTGTACACTAGGGTGGTTCAAAAAAACGTAAAGTCAGAATTTTAATGCCGTCACCCCTGGGATTCTTCTTTGCCGAAAAAAATTATATCCTTTTTTTTATTTTAAAGTCAAAAAATATTTAGAGGTGGCTCAAGGCGGTCAAAGTTTTCTATGTACTATATTTTAAATGAAAAAAAGACTCGTGGAAATCAAATGGAATTCTTGAAAATATTTTAACTTTTTTGTTTTAATAGTTGATGAATAGTCTATCAATATTAGCTTTAACATTTGCGGCACCAAATTTTTTCCATTTTTGCTGGCCTTTGTTATTTTCTAGGCTCAAAAACATTCATTTCTCAACATAGTTCTCTTTGACGTCTTACATTTCTGATCAATTTTGAATTATATGATGTCACGAGGTACTTACGCAACGTATATATTTGCTACCTGTATATTTTATCTAAAGCCAAATTTCTTTTCCTCAAATCACTTCTTTCGGATTGGAAACAAACAAAAAAAATCACTGCTGTCTAATCCGTAAAATATGGCGGCTAAGGTACCCCGATTCAACAAAATTCCGTATGACTAGAGGTGGAAGGCTGTCGATAGTATTGACTATAGTTATTTGATGAACACTATCGATATATCGGCTATTTTTAGGTTGTAAAAACGTAAATTCTTATCAAAAGATGTTGTTTTTTTAAATTAAAAATACTAAGTACATTTTTATTTGTTTAAATTAAAATTTCTTCAGTGGAAAATTATCAATTGATAAAAATAACCAACTTGTAGTTAAGTTTTTTGCTATGACAAAACCAACTTAAATTGAGTTGTAAAGTCCTGCAGGAGTCAATCTAAACATAATAGGGAGTTGGTTATCTTTAATAAGTTTCTATATAAATATCCTCATATAAAAATTACTTTAAATACACTTTTCTCTGCACTTGACAGATGCTTTTTCGAATTCAGCACAAACAAGTCATCGCTACCCCTTAAAGGTGCTGAAAAACACGTTACCTCTCAAGATTTAGTGATGGGCGTCCTGACAGGCCATTGTACGATTGGTATTCCCGCGTAAGACTAGGAATTTTAACTGATCCCTTTTGTATTAGGAGGAGGATGAGATGGAATCATCTCCACATTTTCATTTATACTTTTCAACGTTCGTGAGGCTCGTGGAGATCGAAATTAGCCGCATTCGAAAATTGGTAATCGGCTCGCGGCGTTTCCTATCCTACTGTTATAACACGAATCGAGGTACCTAAAACTTTACGCCACCACCGAAAGGCGAATGGTCGTAATGACAAACTTTTTCATGGTAGAAAAACACTTGGAGGTTTGCCATTCCCTGCCGAGGGGCGACCGCTGTTAGAAAAAACTTGTTCTAATTATGGATGGAAAACAGCAGAATCGATTCCTGACTTCTGAATCGACCTTCGACGCTCAAAGTTAGTTAATCACCCCTGATTGTCGACTTTATGACTTAAATTTACTCTTAAAATTTACAAAAAAAATAATAATACCTACTTTTAGTAAGTGATGAACATAAAAGGATTTGGCATTGAAATTTATAGTTCAACATCAAATTTAAATAATTAAGAAATCCACATATATTCGTCGACTGATTTGAAAATTTTTGAGCAAAATTAAAAATTAGCTAACAAAGTTACCTTCAAATACTTAGTAAACGAAAGCCGAAAAGTCATCGGGTGAGAGTCGATTCTAGTCAATCTGAGGTGACTGAAGTCGACTCCAAAAAGTCGACTTTTCCATGCCTAGTTCTAATATGGGTATTGCTCGAACAAGGTATCGAACCGAGGTACCACGGACTGGTGGTACACACCTCTAACCACTCAGCCACAGCGTCCGCAGTGGAGTATTGTTCCCTCCATAATTTAGTGAAGATCTGGGCATCGGTCATTACAGTGTTGATACTTGCTGGAATTCACTCTTGTCTTTCGCATCCCGGCGAAGTCGACCAGGCTGAATCCGTTGTCGGACGCTTCGTCGTGGAGACTGAATTTTCGGTCTACCTGCTGAGGTTCAATCTTTTTTGAGCAGTGCTCGTATGGGTGAACCAAGTGCATATAAAAGAGGCCTTTGGTCGCCTGGCCCTTCTCTTCCATCCAAATAAACGAAATATTGAAAAGTATTGCTTCGATACCGGTTTTTTTGGAGACTCTGTCCACCTGAGGCGCGTAGTAGGCATTGCAAGACCATACGATTTCCTCACCTTGATATTTTCGTCTCATTTCTTGCTTTGCGGTGATGTTAGCCTTAGTATTCGCAAGGAACATCCGCTTGCGGCCGCGTCTAATGGTTAACAGACGCCAACGACTTCAGAGGGTTCTTAAACTGAAAAATTTTCCATATTGATCCAAAGCTCCACGTGGGTTGTTTACCTCATCTCTCACATAGGGTCCTCACGTTGTCCACGGTGCGGGAACGGGGACGCAAGAGACGAGACCATACCCCATTGCAATCCACAATGGATAAATAGCCCAATTAAAACAAAGGTCTTCCCAATTTATATATATGTGCATACCCACATTTTTTTTGTCGCTAGCATTTCTCTCTTCGAAATCAAAAAGCTACTTTTTATGTGCGTGAATTAAGTCCAAAAGCTTATTTTTCTTTTTATGGTCAATGCATGAGCAAATACAACTTGTAAAATTAGTTCAAACAAAATTGGGGTATTTTTCGCATTCCGACAAAGTATAAAACTCAAATTAAGAGACTTAGCAGTAAGCAAACAACTATACGTACATATGTGTTTATATAAACCATACTTACATGCAAACAAGTGTTATCACGAGTCATTGCCGCACCTAATAACTGCTGTATGCTTTCGCCAGAAAAACCTCATTGAAGCCACTTACTACCGGTGATTGTGACAGCATATGAGTGGAAACAAACAAACAAATAAGCTAGACTCGGCATTAGTTGCTAAAAAAAGGTCAAAAAATCAATCGTCCACGCAACTAATTCATTTAAATCTAACAAAATCTAAGAAAATCCCTGGCAACGACCTTCGGGATTTTGAGATTTTACGAATGTCAACCAACCAACTAACTACCAACTACGGCGAATTGACTGCCGTCGCAACCCGATGGCGGCGTTGGGCGACAAGAATGCCTGAACGAGACGGAAATAGGGATATGTTGACAGTAGAGGATACGGAAGGGGGATAATAGAGCTTAAGCTGACACCACGGTAAAATAGTTGGCGACACCACATTAAACAATGTAGGGATATGCAGGCAAACTTCAGGACATATGAGTAAGAATTTGTGAGAGCGGATATACATACAGCTACATATATGTATGTGTGGCTTTGGGAGTGCGAAAGCAAATTTTTTATTCCCTCATATGTACTTATTTACATATTTACCATTTACTTATGTATATACATACATATGTACAGTAGCGGATCTAGGATTTTACTATGCGGGGGTTTTGAATTCTCCAGACTTGGGGTGCAGCACAGAAGCTGCAATTATCAGGTCACGGAGCTCCGAAATCCATTTTTTCGAAGGAGCTTAATATCGTTCTATACGATCATGATCACGATCTCCATGGGGGGCTGCAAAATGGACAATGAAACAGGATATGGTTGTCATGAAAGCGGTAACAACTAACTCGATATGAAGGAGGTTCAAGTTGGCTCAAAAACCGACGAAGGGATAGGAGCAGGAATATTTGGCCCTAGGACTGAGCTCTCCATCCCTCTGGGGAACTACCCCAGTATATTTTAATCGGAGGTTTACGCCATAAGGGTTTGTGTAAGAAGGCAGCACATAGGCAGCATAGCTATCTGCAGCGGCAGGCTGCATTAAAAGCCATATCCTTATGTGAGATTAAATCACGAGTGGTATGGGAATATGTAGCGAGATTAAACACCCTGGAGGAAAACAACTGGTGTGGGTCCTCAGCCATAAAGGCATACAGCGAAACGAGGAGGCTGACAGACTAGCAAGAGAGGCCGTAGCCACTCGATCTATAGGCCCTGAACCCCTCCTTGCATTGGGACCTCATACCATCAAGGAAAAACTTCTTGGAGCCTATAATCCCAAAAGATCTAAGGAATTAATAACCCTTCAAAAGACTAGCCTGAGATTTATTACAGGGCTGCTAACGGGGCACTGCAGACTGCGGGCCCATATGCATAAGCTGGGGATTAGCGCAGACGACTTATGACGGTACTGCGATATGAATGCGATGCGCTTCCGAGAATAAGGCTGACACACCTGACAAGGATGTGGCCAGAGGCTATGCATATACACTCTCTACGCCATTGGGACTAGATGATGTGCTATGATGAGCTCTGAGGGCAAAATAGACCCAAGGTTGCCCACACACATCTAATCTAACCGCACTCAACAACACAAAATGAATCTCCACTTGCTCCCGAATCACGGTGGTATTGCGGTAAAAGAGGAAGCGTAAAGTGTGCTAGAAATTTAACTGAGAAAAGATTAAGGAAAATGGTTCAGATCTTTAAGGCTGCCCTGCGATTCCTGTGTTCACAAGTTGAGAGAGAAAGTGAGCAGAGCAGCCAGCATCAACATGTGGACTAATCTGCACACCAGGCTCATTCTTGTCGCTACTCTATGAAGGAAGAGCACGGTGTTTACTAAGGCTTTCAAAGCCAAACCTAAAGCTTCTCACAGGAATACTAACGAGACACTCTGCCGGATGGCCGCCCAGTTTTGAGTACGGAATTGTTTAAAGACTTGTACGGATATGCACGGGAAACCCCTCTTCTGGATAACACAATGAGTCTATGTGGCCTCGGAGTGAGCTCTTTGAAGAGCTGTCCGGACAATCTAATATAACCTTAGTTTCACTATCAATAACAAGATAAGCACCTTAGTTAGTAGTTTAGTTAGACGGAAGCCTTTCATTAACTAGCCGAATGAGCCTTATTAGTGTGGCTTCAGGGATAATCCACTTTTAAATAGATTTTCACCGTCCGTCAAATCCTGGAATAGGCATTGGAGAAATCGACACACTCACAGTATGGAAAGAAGCTTCTTCTACCATGCCATGTATAGATTTGATAACCGTGTAAAATTAGTACGGGATACGTTGAGCAGAACTTTTGGATTCGTTCAAATTAGGAAAGACTTTACCATGACGTTCGAGACCACATGAGGCTTTAGACAACAAGATCTACTCTATGCTGATACATACTAGAAACGTCTGCCTCAACACTAGGCCAGTGTGAGAGAGGTTGGTCCAGCGGTTATTGGAGTACATGTCTCTGTTACACGATCCAGAAAATAAAGGTCGCGCCATTCGCGGACCGCTAACCCTCTCTTCGGCGATTTGACAGCATCCACCCAATCGCTGACGTCATAAAATACTTTTGTTTACATTCACTGTTATTTTGTTGTTTAGTGGGCATTCAAAACGCGAAAATTTTTGAGTTTGGTGCTTGGTGCGTTTTTCGTACTTTTGTTTTTAGTTTGAGGACACCAAACTAAAAAATCTTAAAAAAACTGAAGCAAAATTTATAGCAATCCTAAGTGTGATAAGCAGGGAACGGATTTTTAGGACCTAAAAGCCTATAAAAAAGGCAAAATAAAATAACGAAATAGGCTGGAAAAGGCAAAATAAAATAGTGAAAAAGGCAGGAAAAGGCACTAGGTGTTGCAAAAAAGGCAAAACAAAATAGCGAAAAAGGCAGGAAAAGGCACTAGGTATTGCAAAAAAAATCAAAATAAGGCACTAAAAAAAACAGAAAATACGAAGAACAATCAAAAAATACATTTATTTTAGAAATGTTTGTATTACAAGTAAAAAGAGAAAAACTGTGAACTAGTTTCATTATATGAAAAATTTGTACTTAGAATCTTTGACTATTTTATCCTTTCTAGTTTCTAACTCATAAAACTTTAATCTGTATAGTTGTAGTAACATTGAACCACAAGATGCATTTTGAAGTTTTCTGTTTAAATTTAAATATGGAACGTTTGAAACGTTCATATTATCAGGAATAAGGGCGTTTTCCTCGCCCTTTACAATTTTATCCACACCCCTTATTGTCTCCAAGCCTTCGTTAGCTGAGAAAACGGCTTTGAATTTTTCCAACACCAATTTGGCAAGAGGTCTCTGCGCTTCTATAAGCCGCATGGGCAATGTGTATATTTTTTAATCTTAAAAAAAAAAACTGTAAATGCTATAATCACTTTTTTAAAGGTAGAAAAGGCAAAAAAAGGCAAATATCTTAAAAAAGGCAAAAAAAGGCAACATCAAATGTGTATATATGGAATCAGGGAAAGCTAAATCGTGGACATTATTAATCGAATATAGTCTATCTCTTTAGCGGAAAAAAGGCAATTTCCACAAAATCCGTTCCCTGGTGATAAGCAACTTTGCAAAAATTTTAACCAAATCATGGCACAGTGACATAAGCGACAACAAAATATGTGGCAGCACCTTCAATCATGCCAGAAGAAATCGACCGTCGTGCAAGAAACATTGATTTTTATTAATTTGATTCGGAATTCTTACAATAAAATTATGTATGTATATAAAGTCCATAAAATATACCAATAAAAATTTGGGTGCTTTTTCAAATTCAAAGCTTGGCAATACTGCCTTTTGTTCGATGCTTCCTCTTTTTCTTGTCGAGTTCGTCTTGCTCTCTCATTCTGGTATTTTTTGACGTCACGGCCAGTTGCTCTCAGCTCGATTGGCGCAATCTTATATTCTATCATTCTTGTCTCTGTTAGTAGTTATAATTTTGAGTTGGAGAAGGGTCTTGTCTACTTAGGATCCAGCATAAAAGCCCCAAATTATGTCCTCCGTATGCACCTGCTACGACTTCTAAGAAAGATGGAAAGACTTTGGGAACTTTCGAGAGCACAACAATACTCAACATTTACTTAGTTGGTTGCATCAGCGATGGGCACTAGGAATAAGGTAAAATGACGAAGAGATTGTAGGCTAAAACATCCCTCTATTCAGTACTCTTGAGTGGCAACGATGATGTGAACAACTGGGGGAACTTCACTTATGAGAGAAGCAATTCCCAAAGTTATTTGAACTCAGCTCAAACCAACAAATGTTTGTAAGAAAGTAATTAATGGATTTTTTAATACTACTATGCGAGTAGAGGCAGCTGAAGAAGTTTTAGCTGGCGTCAAATGGTCGAATGCTTCCCATATAACATCATTGGAAACGGGTGGGATATTGGACAGAGGTTGCTCTCCACTTGGATCGCAGTGCATCTACACATGCGTTTGTACTTGCATACATATTTCTGTATGTTTCTATAAGCCAATTTCGATTGATTCATTTGCCTTTTTAATAAATAAAATTCAATTACCTTATCAGTACGCCATACACGTACAATTCCATATGCAAATCCCACTACTCACACACACGCGTACGAAAAATTCAACAATCAAAATAGATTAAAATATGATTTGACAGCAGCAAAAACAACAACTACTCATATAAGTATCCAATGGTAATATTGGACTGAAGTACCAGAGCAAATGAGAGCGTTGTATGTGAGGTGTATGAAGCACATAAACGCAAGTACGCAACAATGTGCATTATATATTATACATACATATATATACCTATTAGACTGGGTCAAAAAAAATTTAACCAACCTAACTACATATCGTCCCCTCAATATAACAATAGCGTATGTGCTCATACGCCATTACTTTTTTATTGCATATTTAGAATCTCCATCATTGATTCTATGTCTGGTCAAAATTTCGTCAAATTCTACTTCCACAAAGTGGGTCAAAATGTCATTGGAAAAAATGGTGTATAATTTCTTGTTCAAAAATTTCCTTCAAACAAAAAAAAAAACAAAAACTTTAAACTCGATTTTCTCAAAACCGAAAAAAAAATATACGCTATTGTTATATTGAGGGACGATATGTGACCCTGCAGTACGAGGGAGTGACTACAAGATCCGATGAATCGGTATCTACCTGGTAAACTCCGTCAATTATCGACCGACTACTTGCAATGTATTTTAGCGATTACTTTTACAAGGCAATGTCCTACGCGGTAGTCACCATCGGCTCTCTCTGCACTGGCGGAAGGTACTAAAGTAGTCACTTGCGTGATTTATGGCCGCCCTCTTCGTAGTTTTTCGCTATTATGCATCCGACTGGTTTGACTCCGCACTACCATGTGCACTACCATGGATTAATGGAGTAGCTACTTACCTAGGAGTCGGTGCAGTAGCGGTTCAAAAGTAGCAATTGACTCCAGCAGTACTGGAGGGGATTTACAGGCATACCTAGTGAGAATTTCGGATTGCCGCCTATTCGAAATTAAGTAACTCTTCATAATATGCTTATGAAATGAAAAGTGTTTTGAAAATGCCCAATTTGGAAATTTTTTTGAATAAGGTTACCACCGATTTTCTATCATATATTTTTTTTATTTTTTTGTTTAGAAAATTAAGATACAATCTTAGCTTTTACTAGTGTTAAAATAAAGATCCTTAACAATGCTTTGCCCATATAGTAATTATTGTCCCTTAATAAATACTTCTTTCCGATTTTAAAAAATTTAACTAAAATGGCTTAATATGGATATCAAAAGAAAAGTATGAGAACTTGAATAAATAAATATTTTTGTTGAGGGTTGTACCGTCTTTTAATACCAATTTCTATTTTACTAATTTCAATGAACTTTTTTTAAAGGAGTAAATTTGCACTCAAAATATGGACACTTCAACCCGGAGTATTTCTAAATAGGGTTATCACCTAGTTTTTGATAAGAAATATTTTTTTAAATTTGTTTTAAAACATTCCTTTTCTAGAATTCTGAGGCACTGACTCGACAAAATTATTTTACATAATTTTTTCAACGTTTTTTTTTTCTTTGACTAAAATGTTAACGCATTGATAATATTTTTTTATCGGCATAATTTGTATGGAAAGAGACACGGGATAAGCGTTATGTTAAATTTAAAATTCTATTTACAACATTACATAAAAAATATTTTTAAATTAAAGCAATCCATTTGGCCACTATTTGATAACCACATCGTGAACCCTTTAATAAATGTATGCATTCCGAGCAAAGCTTATCTCCTTCTCACGAAAAATCGTTTGCGGTTAACCCAACTTAACGCGGATGAATCTGTGGCGGTAAAGTTTATAATCAATACATATTTTTCGATCGGAAAACTCTGTTTCGCTTTAGGAGACTTCCAATAATAAGTAATATCTAATTATTTTCTGATCATTTCTTAATATTAACTTTTTTATATAGGTCCTTATAAAACCACAAAAAATGCAATGCGAAACCCATACAAAATTGTTAACATTAACAAATTTTATAATAAATAATTGGGTACTTTTCCCTGAAGACTTCTGAAGAGAAGCAGAGTTTTCGATCGAAAAATATTGATTTTCAAAAATTCTATACCACTTCCACAAAAACTTGTTTTTCCCCACACATACATGGAAAACTTTGAGGGCTTTGAGTGACCTCAAAATATGTTTTGATCTCGAAATAAAAAACATATTAATTTTTTTTAGTATATCAATTATATTGAGCATTAAATTCCGACTTTACTTTTTCACGTGCATTTTGGGACCAATCTAATGTGCATACGTCAGCTCTCATCGTGATTCTATATAGACGCACTGTATTTGCTTAACGTCCAGCATACGGTGGCTAAAACTTTTTTCTGAAATATTGGCATCAATTTGGGCCGTCATATGTTGCATAATTTTACATTTGAAATTACACATACGCCCCGTCCGAAAACGCTCAGAAATGATTTGGCTCCATTCCTACATATTTAGGAATACCCCATATGTATGTACATATGCAAGTACGTACTCGTATTTAAGTATGTAGTATATGTTTATGTACGCACACCATAAAAATGCGCATTCAAGCATACATATGTATGTAAATGTTGCTCATCAAATGTTGACATTTCCGTCTGCCATATTCCGATACTCGATGCCACTCGATCCACATATGTACATATGTATGTACATAATTTCATTTCATTTCATTGCAATCCGAATCCGCTTACCATTCGCAATTGTAGCTTTTATATGCGTTTTCCCACCTGCATGAATTTGCTTATCTTGGTATTACTCAATAGAATACCAAATACATACATATGTGCAGATGCATACACACCCACACATCACTAGTCGTATTCACTTTGTTGTATCTACTGCATTATTAAGAATTTATAAATCCTTGCATGCACTCACATAAAACGTTCACAAAAGGCTGGCATATACCTACATATCGTTGCCTTAATATAGAAAGGCCCTATCTCACATCGTCGCTGAAATGCACAAAGCCGTAACTAACTAAAATCTTTTATTGCATAAAACGATGTGAGGCCACATAATTCGATCAAATGCATCAAAATCAATTAAAACGTAAATTTTCGATTTTTAGTTAGTTACGACTTTTTGTAAATCAGCGACGATGTCAGATAGGGCCTTTCTATATTAAGGCAACGATATGTATATCCATATATGCAGACATGTATTGCGCTGGTTGCAGCACACATTGGGCCAGCAAACGATAAAATTTGGCCAAAATTCGAAATCTTGTAGGAATGGCTTAAAATTTAATAAGTACAGGGGGTTTACGGGGTCGGTGATTACGAATCTGAAGTTACACTTTAAAAATTCAAAAAAAGGGGGATCCAATATGGCGGACAATATTGTGTAAAGTAATCGGATTGGCTTGAAACTTTTTACTCTATGAATTTTAGGCTCACTGATGACGAATTTTATGTTAGATTTAAAAAATTTTAAATGGCCTGGTCAGCCTACATACATAAAATTAAGTATCCGAAGTCCACCAGGAGGAGGGTACACTACGAATTTAGACTTCATTATTTAATTTTTTGGTATTTTTTTTTTTTGATTTTGTTGTTGTATTTATAGTTTTCTTATCAATTACGAATGTAGACTTGACTGTTTTATTTTTTTATATTCGCTTCTTCTTTATTTTTCGCTTTTTTTATTTTTTTTTGTAGCTTTTTTAACTTTTGTTGTTTTTTTTATATATTTTACCAATTCATTACTCTTTATTCTTTATTTTTTTTTGGCTTTTTTATATTTTTTACTTTTTACCAATTACGAATTTAGACTTCGTTTTGTATTTTTAGTGTATGTTTTTGTTGTTCTTTGTTTTACTTTTTATTTTTTAAGTATTTTTTTTTATTTCATTAAATTAAGGTGGTTTACTGCTTCTCCCAAAAAAAATAAATAAATTTCAGTTTTGAAATAAACAAACACAATTAAAGTTTGGATGAATCGTCAGTTATGTTCATCTTCTCCGAACTTATCTCACCAACTTGGAAAAATAAAAATTTAGAATTAATTATATATACATAGGTAGAAATAAACACAGATAAAGGATGAATAAAAGGAAAAAAATTTCAAAATGTGCAAAATTGCGCAAATTCATCTTAAAGTACATTTAATGCACAATGGGCACAATTCATAAAAATTAACGCCTGGCTCGTAAATATGTATGAATTATTTTAAGCAAAGGCTATTTTGAATTATGGTTTTCTATTTCTTTGTATTACTGCATCTTATTAATAAGAAACAAAAGACAAAAGGAAAATAATAATTTTTTTCTGAAAAAAAACTTAATTTTACTATGTCCGTGGTACATGTAAATTTCAAATACAACTATTTTAATCAAAATGAAATTGTGATCACAATAATGAGGCAATTGCTATAATATTTTACTAACAATTACCTTAAATACTGTATATTTTGGCTATTAGCATAAAAAATTCAAATTCTAAAGTTGACTTTTGGTCGTTTTTGAATGCCTTCTGGCCCTCTGTGCAGCACCAGCAAGTTGAAGCTTAAGTTTTTAGTATTTTAAAATAAATAAAAAATACAATACTATTTCACTGCGTGAGGCAAAGTACTCTTTTAAAAGTGGATTTGCTGTCGAAATGCATATATGTAAGTACATATGCATGTACTTTGTCTTCTCTTTTTATTGCAATTTAATTTTTATTTCACATTTTAAATAATTCAACTATTTCGAATGAAAGACGGCAATCAAATAGAATGCATTTAAGCGCGTTAAGTAAAAACCCTGCTTTGAGTTCTTATAGGATTTAGGAGACCATTTTTCAGTTCTTCTATGAAGTTATACAAAAAATTGCAAGTTAAAAAATAGAATAAAAATATTTATTGATAGAGCAGATATAAGTACGGAAAAAGATATCTATAGTAACAGTTATATTTGCTACAAACATATTTATAATACTTCTATATTGCTAGTACAATATGATCGCTATTACCATCTACATAGAATGAAGTGCCATATCATAACAGGGGCGGTTCAGGGAATTCAACAAGCAAACACAAATTTGACGGTCTCACGTTTTCTTCAAGTCGCAATACATATCCAGCCCTAGCCGCGAAAATAAAGTAAGCGAACTTTTTTCAAAATTTAATTTTGATGCATAAATGCTCTTAGAGCATTAAACAAAATTGTATATACATTCATTTAGCGGTTGGGGCTCGATATGTCGATGTTCTCCGATGCTCTTCATTCTTTGCAAATCAGAAAAATTTAAAAATAGATCGCTTCCTAACCAAGGCAAAACTTATTAACACATAAAGCGGTGTGGTATTTTATATGTTGGCCGAATCCAAAAAATGGGAAATGCTAACTGATGCCAAGTCGTTCTCCAACTGGTATTTTTATCCTCTGCCACCACCAGCGCCCCCAGGATTTCACATAGTAAAAATTGTATTTTTTGTTAATTTTTCTATGGGTTGTTTTTCAATAAGAATTTGTTAAACCGCTCCTGAATTTTGAAAAACAAAATTTTCATTTTCAGTACCCTCTCTAAAATATATTTTTACTCTCTCAAGTGAGAGTAAAAGGAGAACAGATGCAGAAGTGCACGGGAACGCAAGAATGAAGATCATTCTTGACGGGAACGCAAAAAGCACTATTTCTTTTAAAAACGTCATTCGATTTGTTTACATGTCAATTGTGCAACACTGATTTGGCTGAAATATCACTAAATAATTATTAAAATCTATACATATTCAAATATTTCGTTGTTTACTTCCATTTTTTTACGAATATAAGGTACTTTGCTTACACCGCTTTCTGTTTTTGTTTGCACATGCAAATCAGCTGATCGTTTGACACTTTTCATGAACTTACAGGAAAAAAACTCGGGACCAAATCCTGTAACTTCCGACTAGGTACAGTTACTCAGTTACTCTCTCAAAAGGGTTCCCACTTACAGGTTTACAGACTAAATATAGAAGTATTTCATATATGGATACAAATAATTACTCAACTTTACTTTTTACAGAGGAACATTCACCTTTATTGATTAAATAAAATTTCGAAGCCGCAGTGTCTGAGTCAGGGATGAAAAAGTAGGTACAATTGTACCTTTTTCCGACGTTTGATGACTTAAAGGTACATCAGGTACAGCCACTAGATTTTAGGTACAATCATCTTTTGATCAGATGCATTTTTAGTTTTTTTTTCTTTTTCCTTTACTGTGCTAATATATTTACTTGTAGGCACGGGAGAAGCTTCGCTTTCATTTTGAAGAATAAACAATTCTAAAGAAAAGTGGTCAAGTGGTCAGTGGTATTATCTTAAACATCTTACACTGTTTTTAGAGCAGCTACTACGAAAAATTAACACTTTACTTAGCTATCCTCAAATTCGTAATTTTTTTCTATTAATCTTAACGCTTATTTTCACTAAGTCAAATTCAATGGCATTTGCGGTCAAATAAGTGAAAACAAATTGTCAAATGAGACTAAAAAATGGTCTTTTGATTGATTTAGATCATAATAGGCCTTCAGGCGTGTACATGCGCTGTTAAAGTGGCTATTTGTAAGTTTTTGGCCCATAATATCATCGGTAAAAGTAGGGATAAAGGAAAGAAAGTTGTGTCAAAATATGTAAAAAAATTTTTTTGTTAAAATATCACGTAAAGAAAACCAGCCTTTATTCGCCCATACAGTTATGGATGCAACATCGCTCTTAAAAACATCGATGCTCCCGCAACAAACATCGATGTCAAAAAACATCGGTTATAAAAACGATACATCGATGTTTTACCGATGTTTTAATATCTCATCTACTACACGAAATAAAATGTAGCCTGAAATATTTTTT
>NW_016160936.1:31622-37618 GCF_001687245.7 Rhagoletis zephyria | reverse complement strand
CCACGAATATGTAGCCGACAAAGGTTGGTAGTAGCGAAACCAAAAGAAACAACAAGAACAAGAAAGCGTAAAAGCACTGTACCAATGGTACCAATGGACAATAAAGTAAAAGAGTAAATGAAGGCTTAAAAAAGCATCAAATTTCATATTCAAAATGGCACTTTGCTGTCCAGCATAATTTATAAATGCCGTCGCCAACAACATCGGAGAACATGAGCGACATACAGCAAGAGGTGCTACTACATACATACATATTTTGCATGCATGTTGCACGTGTGGCAATGGGTAAACAACGGGTAGCGCATGCAACAAATACGAATACTGAAAGCGGTGTGGTGGCGGTGTCGGTGGGGATGGCTGTAACTACTGGTGTCGTTGGTCATTGGCGGCAGTAAAGGCAAACATTTCATGGAGGTAAAATCGTCCAGCAGTTGCTGGTGCTACTGCTGCTGCTTCTGCTACTACAAGTGACAATGTCGACACTTTTGCCATTGCCCGGCTAGCAATGTTTCGACAGCTAAGTGCCACAAGCCAGCCAGCGCACTGTTAGCGGGGAGAGCGCAAGGGAAAAACACTCAAAATTGGAGTAAAACAAACAATTTACGAGTAATGACACCGCAACGGCTGCCACTGCATTGGAGGCATCAGCCTGTGCGTTGGTAGCACTCCTGTTTTTTTTCTCTACTGTTTGCGTTTGCAATGCTGTTGAAAGCTTTTTTGTGCACCATTTCTGCCGCACTGGCAAACAACTAAACCAATATTCGCTGTGGTTTGAGCCTACCAGCACTCACCAACAAAAAAAAACATACTGCAACTACAACGAAGTAGCCACTTGCTAACATATTCTCTGACATGGCGTAGGACCTCGAGGGGTGCCGATGCCTGCGCCTGCTGACACAGTTGATTGGTTGTTATTTGGTTGGCCGTTGTCGAGTGACGACAATGCGGCAATGTTGGGTGCCTGTGCTTTTCTCCCCTCTCTGATCTGTTCTGCTCTGCTCCACCGGTCATGTCCGCTGAAATTTGCATTTCAAAAACGCGCGCACACATGTCATTGCACACGAATAGTTACACAAATAGTCGCAAAAAAGAGATGCAGCGAATGACAAAGAACAAACCAATGAAAGGACTTACAAAAAGGCAACATCCAGCATAAGAAACCCAAACAAGAACACCGCACCAACTGTAAACTGTGAAGTGTGTTGCATACTGAGAGTTTTGGTGATGTTGGGCCCGAAAGTGGAGACTTTAAAATTAAGTTCAACAGTAATACGGTTAGTTTATAGCACGGAAAGAACTTAAAAGCCAGAAACCACACCTTGAAATCCTGTCATAGGTAAATTAAAGAGTTATGACTATTTTAGTGCGCATCTCTGGCAAGCATTTTTATGACCTCAGAATTATTTTGGGAGGAGGAGTGGATGCCCGGTATATCCACTTGTAGTTGTGAGTGCTGTGTATGGAAACGAAGCCAGCTTGATGTCCGGGGGCAGGCCTAAGACTTCACCAGAGTACACCCTTCTAAAGCCACCCACCAAGCCCGAAGCCCCGATCGTCATCTGGCGACATCACTGGCCAGGGGGAGTTCGTGAAGGTACAAGAAAGCAATCTATGAACGAAATCAATAACTATACATTTCGAAATCGAATACCAGGCATGGGCAGCGTTGGCATTGCCCATCACTAATGTATACCAACGGCTCTTGTGGACAACTTTGGGATTATACAAGTATTTGGCCCCGGGCGTGCCAACAGATCGAACAACAGGGCAGGTAGCTTTGCTTTCGCAAAATAAAGCTCGGAGACTGTGGCGAGAAGCGGCAAGAAAGTTGAGTTTAGGATAGTCAAAGACTACAAAACCGACACTGAATTTCTTAGAAATTGAAGAGGCATCCAGCCATTCTATCATTCTACCATTACCAGTCGCATTACCATTACCATTACATGAAGGCAAGTACAAAGACGAACAAAAATGCGAAGACAACCGCGGGCAAGAGGACAACCAGGGCTGCCGAAAGTACTACTTTAGGAGTTGTTTGCTACAATTTTGTTATTCATACTCCTGTACTCCCCAAGGACCGATTATACTACTATGTTGACAGATAGTTTACTTATTTTATTAACATTTATAAAGTGAATCAAAGGATTTCGCTTTGAACACTGGCAACGCTCATTGCTTGAAATGATCCTCGATCACATTTTTCCTTTCACGTTTTGATTAAAGTTTCTTAAACCATATTAAAGCTCGTTTGTTGGTCCGAGCACACAACGCGCGCAGAAAGGAGCACTTAGAGTAGAACTCCAAAACAAGCTTTTTAGGCATTGTGGTTTTTGGCGCTCAAGTCGTATCAATATCTTAATACTAAATAGAGCGCTGAAAGCCTGAAAAGCTTGTCGTGGAGGTGTTCTCTTACACCCAAATTCATAAGAAATAAAAAGACTTTAACTGCTTTATAAATAAAAAATTTCCATGAAAATGTACTTTATAGAGCTGTATAAACCTATTTTATTTTTTATGAATAAGGCCATTAGGCTATAAAAAGAGTACATATACTGACTTACGGAGCTTGGACCGAAGCACAAGGGGCCTATAGTTTAATTTTCTTCAAGGCAGGAAAGACAAATTCGGCTGCCAAGTAGTCAAACCGCATCTTGCGAAGCGGGAAAGTGACCCGTTAGGTATTCCAAATGTTGTCTACTATCCTACTTGCTTAATGAAGCAGCCCCTCGAAGCATCCCAATCATTACTGAGTGCTACAACTGGTTGTGGGCTAAGAAATACGTGACCTGAGTCCTTTGTAACCAAATCAGCAGGTATTCCCGTGCGACCTTGTCACATAACCGTAACTATTTAAAGTGAAAAAATTATGTTATATTTACCAACATAATCTAGTTGATACTTGCATTGCCTAGTTTAAAAGTATGTACTTAGTTTGAAGGCTGTTAAATGACTTGCTCGCATTTGGTCCAATGCTCCTCCCCCTATTTTCCATCATGTTGTCCCCGCCTTTGAGGACGAATCCTTTTCACGAGTTTGGTCCTTGTCTTTAATAAATTTCGGGACCAAAAGGTTTGAAAAGAAAACTATCACCCACCTTTGGACACCAAAACTGACACCATGAATTCGGTACGTGTTTGCTCATACTGAATTTATGAACATAATATAAATTTATTTCGTCGAGCTTTTGACTACAACTCACCAACAATGTGAGCCATGCAGCAACTATGCAGGCAAAGCGCCATGTTGTTTGTGGTGTTGAAATTGCGCATTTGCTGGTTTTTTTTGTATAGTATACAAATGTACATATGCATGTGTGTGCATATTTAAAAACCCCTTACCAGTAAAGGACCTGCCGTTTACCAATGAGCCATTGGACTGTAACACACTAGTTGTTGTTGTTACAATTTTATATGCGCTTGTACTTGGTTAGTGAGCGTGCGACAATAACAAAACTTAAGCGATATTTTAAATATCCTCACGTTGAAGTTTATTTATGCGAATGCGGAATACATAATGAAAATTTAAAACTCAAATGGACATGCACACAATCATGCACGTACATGCATATGCACAGAAAAATGGAAATATATTTTCCAGTGCAGTTATTTGTTGGTACATATACATACGTATGTAAATGTGTGTTGGCAGCTTTAGCCTTGCTAGGTGTCCAACAGAGTGGCTTCGAAATGAAATTGCTAGGATTATTGACGTTTTTTTTTTTTAAATAAGAAAAAAATCAACAAAAACAATATAAAAATAAAATTCGCTTGTGTGTGAAATTAAAATAACCAGAGTAAATTTTTTGCATACGTCAATTTAACCAGCCTCAAAGCCTGATATCTGCAGTGCAGCAGGACTTCATAAAAATATTGAATGCATGAGCACTCAGAAAGCCAACAAACGCATACGCACACACAGGCACGGCACGTAGTTGTTGCTATGCATATTGTATTGTATGTAGTTTACCATTCTGAGTGAGAAAAAGGCGTGCGGATAAGCTGGGCAATTTAAATCTAAACCAGCCGAGATTTTGGTCAAAGTAATTTCACAGATAAATCTTGCACTCAATTTTAAAGCAATGCAGAGAAGTTTGATTTTCCAATAATAAAATAAGCAACGAAAAAAAGCATAATAAAATAAGCATAGGGGAAAAAGAAGAAAAACAAAACACCTCAACATTCTATTGTCAGAGCAAAGGTTTTATTAAAATTTTTAATAAAAATGCTAAGCAACACACAAAACTTTTATTGAAACTATTTTTGCTTGTATTTATATTTTTTTTTTTTTCAAATGTTATTTTATCATTTTTGCATGCTTATGCAGTAAAATTAAATGTTTGCTTGTCCTGCCAAATCCTTCGGGTATAGCTTTCAAACTAATGCATAAGTTTATTATGCAAATCTCAAATACTACCAACAATATTGTTGTTGTGGTTTTATGTACATATTATTACCATTATTTTTGTTATTGTACTTCTGTCCACTGCAACTAAAGTTACCTAGAAATTGTGGCTTGCTTATCAATCTACTCTCGCAAGCCAGTGGTCGTTTCCCACTCCCACACTGAAGTTGCTCCTCCTCACCTGTGCTATTGTACACAAAAGCGTTGGTTGTGTGAAATAGAGTAAATAAATAAATAAATATCTAACCAGGTTAGGTGCTTAGAGTCCATTCGATTTAAATGCAAATTCATCACAGCCACATGCTTGTGTTATCCTATTCTGCATTGAGTTCATCTTGACCAACCTCTTCGCCCAACTGAAATATAATTTATATTTGGATATGGGTTGGGTAAATATGTATTCATTTATACTATTATACATACTTACAAAAGTATGATATATATGTACATACATATATGTATGCGAAGGACAGGGGCACTACTTAAAAAATGAATTAAATAATAGGCGGAAATTCGATATTATTGCATCGCTCACTGTTCGCTTTTTGGCGTTGGGTACTTTACTTAGAATCCAGGCATTTGGTATTTTTATATATATTTTTAAAATTATACATAGTGTAAACGTGGTAGAAATTTTAGTTATTCTCTCCTACTCCTCAGTGGAAAAGCATGGTTATTTTCTCCTCTAGCACTTCACGTACCTGCAGAACATTAATACTCACATTCCTGGCTGCGATCAGCGGTCAAAGTTATGAACAAAACACTAATGGCGTTTCCTTTTCTCAAAAAAAAAATGTCACCTTCATTATCAGAGTGCAACATTTTAAAGAAAGAGCACGCGATATGCATGTGAAGATGCTGAGAAGAGAACACGAAAACTTCACAGCCCTGGCGCAGGGCAGAATAAATGCAACATTATTTCGAGAAAAGAAAACGGTATAAGCCCAATAAGCAGGGCTGCCAACTATCCTTAGCTATTGTGTTGAGAATAAAACGTTGCCAAATAGAAAAACTAAAGTGTCAAATAAGGAGCCATTTCTTTTTAATCGTGAGAAAATTATTTCATTTCTTTCCCATTAGGCAACAAAATAAAACAAAACATTAGGCAATAAAAACAAAAGCACAATACGAAAATGTAATAAAGCAGTAGTATAGTTACTATTTAACAACCAGAATATTTAGGATGATGAAAAAAGTAGTAGTCGCGAAGAATTTCACAAAATTGTATTAGAATCTATATCCAGTGATCGGACTTGAAAAAAATTTTTTGTGGTAGAATCTGGAAAAAAATGTGGTAGATTTCAAAAAAATGTGGTAGATCTCCGGTTTTGGATCAAACTTTCTACAAAAATTAAAAAAATTCTGCAAGGTTTCACATAAATTGCAAACATTTTAATTATAATAAAAAAAAAATTTGTTTTAGCATAATAAAGTGAAAGATTGAAGTTGCTAAAAATTGCGTTGAGTTTTGGAAGTTTTTTTCCTTGAACGTGTAAAGCAGTTCCTTCCATATCAAGATATTTTTCGAAAATATTTTGAACAGTTTTTCTTTTTATCACATCACGATGTATGTAGCGAACAAATGTGGCACGTTC
>NW_016160936.1:0-25792 GCF_001687245.7 Rhagoletis zephyria | reverse complement strand
CAGAAACCGCTACTTGGGATTTGCCGATTTTGATAATTCTCAAGTAAAAGTAAACAACGCTTTAGAAACTTTAGATGCACTAAAATTTGCTAATACTTTCACAAAAATCGGTTTTGAAGTCGGTTAAAAGTGTTTGAGTTCTGTTAATCTTATGTAAATAAAGTGCAGTTTATGAATTTTAAAACGTTTATTTATTTATTACATACTGTACATAAAACTTGCATAAATGTATTTTAAAGAGCGTATTATCAAGCAAATTTTCAGTATTTTCCGGTGATATATCTTCAGAAATATAAAACCCCCCCTAAAATATATTCCTGGGTGCGCCCCTGCATACACGAATCGGTTAATTATCAAAGGCAATATGCCTTATCCTGGGTTTCATCCGAAAATTTGTCATCCGCCCATAGTAAATACATGGAAAACAAAAGTGAAAAGTGAATCGGTTCGGGGAGAATGAAACTCATGATAAAGTTGAATAAGTCAGCATATTTTCGGTATGAACGTTTTGAATGCTGACTTATTTCTTTTCGTAATTAAACGATTCACATACAAATATTCGATCTTATCATGAGTTTCATTTTCCCCGAACCGGTTCACTTTTCATTTTCGGTTTCCATGCACTATTTACTATGGGCCGAATCAACATTTTCGGGTAAATTTTATTTCGGGAATTTTATGTTGGTGCGCCTTAGCGTACTTTTTTATTTCTGAAGTACAAGTAAAGATCACGGTCACGGTGTATTTGGTTGTTAGTGACATAAAACCGAGCGTTCACAATCATTATACGATTTTTTAATTGGAACATTGGGAGTATCTATTTCTGTACTGAAGGTTGCTGCAGAGCCCCATAAATGTATTCCATATGTCCATATTGGTTTTAAAACAGACACAGATATAGTAGGAGCTTATTTTCCAGTAGGACTTGAGATTTTGGTTTCAGTAACCAGTAATATGTAAAAAACAAAATGTGTGGCGCGCTTGAAGGGATTTGCCCATAATCGCTTAAGCGATTACTGAGCCAAACAAGAAACACAATAGTTAAATATACAGGGTGTCCTAGACCACCCGTCCACCCCCTCTAAAATGATGGCAAATGTTTTTTATTGAAAACAGCAAAAATTTTACCCACTAAATCGGAGATGCTCTATATTTTGGTTGTATTACCGACTTCCGGTTTTGACCGGATGTGAGTTAAACTGACTGTAAGTAAATTTTCTTAAATTACGGATGTATGTTTTTACTACAGATTCGTATTCTAAAGATAAAAAAACGTAACTTTTGTTTGAAACTTTTTTCTCGGAAGTGCCTTTTTCAACTTCTAAATGACCTTCGAACTTTAACTCGTCCTGGACTCCAGTTTAAAAGTGTTGAAAAAGGCACTTCTGAGAGAAAATATTCAAATAGAAGTTGGGTAGTTTTGTCCACAAAATCCGAATCTGTAGTAAAAACATTATATCTAATTTGAAAAAATGGACTTCTGGTTAGTTTAACCCACTTCCGGTCGAAGCCGGAAAAAAGCTTCCGACAAAAGGTATGTACGTACTTTTACGGGCAGTTTAACTCACTTCCGGTTGAAACCGGACGTCGGTAATACAACCAAAAGATAGAGCATCCTCGATTTGGTAATTCATATTTTTTCGTTTTCCAATAAAAACATTTTCATTCATTTAAGAAGTCCAGGACGAGTTAAATAAAGTTCGAAGGTCATTTAGAGCAGGGGTACTCATCCAGTAGCTTAATTGGCTCAGTTGACTCACAACAACATCACTGTGGCTCACTTTGTCCCAGTTACAACAAACACAGCAAAACAAACGAAACAAGCGTCGACTCAGCAAAAACTAACGGGACAAAAATCGATCGACATTCATTAGGTGCTTGCGTTGAAAATCTCCAGTAAAAACCAACCAACAGCAAAATTCCGGCGAAATGTCACCAGTTCTCTCACAAGAGAAAAATATCCAAAATAGTACGCGAACAGAAAATTTGCAGAAACTTGCAAGTTAGACGAACAGCTGATATAATTTTTGTTTACATTCAAAAGTGTAAAATTTAAAACGTACGAAAACTCATTACAAAATGGTATCCTGACACAGTTTATTGATTAAACAAATAACTACTTACTTCTTACAAGTTTAATTAGTCGCATTTTGTCATTTTTGACTTCCAAACCATCAAATTCAATTTTGTGATTTGCGTAAATTCAAACCAGCTGTTTTTGATCAGCTGTTTTCCTGTTGGCAAATTGCTGTTGGAAAAAATTTTTCCAGCAGAAACCAGCAGCTTCCCCTCAAAATGAAATGTCGCTTTGCTCTCTCAATTTCCCCTACTTTGCAAGTTTTTTGCGTACGCGAACGCAAAAACCTGAAAGTTTTCGTTAAACATGAACAATTAACAGCTACGCGAACGCAACTATTCACTGCTGCCTCGAGTTGGCTTGCATTTGCTCAGCTGATTGCTTTTATCATTTGCATTTGTTTGTTTGGGGTTAAAATATTTTTTGCAAATCCCAGAACGATGTTATTGTAATTGATATTGACGTTGTTGCCGTTTGGCTTAGTAACTTAAATTTGTTGAGCACCTCTGATTTAGAGGTTGAAAAAGGCACTTCGAGAAAAACAAAAGTTACGTATTTTTATCCTTTGAATTTTTATCTTGGAAAGAAGTTTGTAACGGTTTTTCGCAATTTACATCGACACCGTTAACTTTTCGAATATACTCATAAATACTTTTTTGTTGGCCGAAAAAAAAATCTAAATTTTTCATTTGACTTTTTTGCTAGCGCCATTATTTTGGTTATTAATAAAAAATTAGTAATACATTTTTTTCTATTTTCGACAGCATCAAAGATTCAAGTAGTGTTAAGCATTACGGTCCATAGCACCGTTTTTGGTACGTGAGTAGGCCATGCGCACTGTACGGAATCTGCAGATGCACGACTAAGGAGCTAGTTTTTTCCGCCGATGTAGGAAAATATCAGACATTCCAAGCGTTGCGTGGAACCTACCGGTTTCTTCCGAGTGTGGCAAGTTATACATACATACATACATACATAATACTTTCATTAAAATTAATTTACCGATTTATAGACTCACGCCTACTAAAGAATCATAAAAATTATCCACACATACAATAATATAAAAGCTAACCAATCGTAATTTCACCATTCGCCATCTACAATCAAGATGTCTCTTACCAAATAAGAACCGTTGAAACTTTATGAGCTGAAATTAAATAAAATTAAATGAAAATAAAATTAGGTTAACGCTTAACTTATTTGACTGTGTTTATTTTATTATTATGTAGATGAGCAGCACATTAAGCAAACCAAAGCCAAACCGAAACGAACGAAACCAGGCAAAATGAAAGCAAACCTAGACGATTCAGGCCGAGTACAGGACATAGCCAAGCGGTAAGCAGAGGCCATAAATGAGCGCTAACAAGACAAAAATACTGAATTTCACATACAAACGCACACACACGCCAATAGTCGCCCATATGTGAGAACGCACCCATGCAGCGCGGCACAGCAGCACGCAGTTGAACTTTAAGCAGGACTTATGTTTATCTGCACATTTTATGGATATTGTCTACCAATGCCAACACCAACAACAGTTACGAAAACCTATTACTTTCCGCTTGCATTTGCTCATAAGTTACGTATACGAGTAGGTGGGTCGCAAGCACTGAACGCATTTAGCTACATACATAAAAACATACATATGTACATAAACACACTACGAACAGACCGATCTCCACAGCTGCCCTTACCACTCTGCATCTGATTTAGTTAGTGCCAATAACAGCAACAACCACGACAACAACACTAATAGAACTGCATAAAAATGAAGTCACATAGCTACTCTCAACATGTGATTGCCAAAGATGTATGTAAATGTCAAGATCTGTTTAAAATTATATACTTTTATTTTGCTACGCTCATTGTCGCAGTGTCCTGAGGATGCTCACACACACACACACACACGCGCGTTCGCCATTGCGATTAAACCCAGCAGCAAGGAGAAAACCATGAAATTTGCATGAAAGTGTATATGCGATGCATATTGAAGCTAACATACATACATACATTATGTACATTTGTACATATGCCATATATACTCGTAGAAAATAAAGAAGGAATGACACCAAATAAATACAGCTGGAATGAAAATGGCGCTTAGGAATTAATTTAATGGTGCGAATGAAAGCGAAACCCCAACAATTTTATTATGTTGGCAAATGATTGCAATCTTAGAGTGTGTCATCCAGCCTTTGGAAAAAAATAAAATAAAATATTGCCCATAATTGCTTTGATATTAAGATATTCACTTTACTATTCGGGAAGACAAAGATCCCCTTATATGCTTGAACTCGCCACCCATGGTATTGATAACGAAATGGTGTGCAAATCCATCAACGCGAACCTGTTGAAATAGTTTTGTCCCGCTAAATTCTCTATTCAGACCACTGTGCGACGCACTGCGTTCTATGTGGGAACGATATAGGAAACTGAAATCGTAAACGAGTCCTGTTTCTGTACATATAACAAAGAGGATGGCTGAATTACTTGAGTGAGAAGAACTTGAAATTCTGGGCGACACGAAAAACTTTCGAAATTTTTATCAGACGGCGGCTTACGGATGGTTTTAAGACCTGCCAGGTAAGGTTCTATCGATCGTATTGTGTGAAAATCTAAGGCCTACCGCCAACTTACTGATTGAGTCTTATCTGTGTGGTCTTAGACCTTGTAGTGTACCATAGAACATGTTTTCACCATATGCCGAGTCTTGGAAAAGACGACCCACCAGAAAAGACTTGATGCACATCGTCTTGTTTTCGATTTCAAACGCCGCCTACCGACAGCACGAAAAGGAGCAGCATTAATGTCGCGAAGTCTGAATCGGGTATCCCCGCGAAGCTAAAACGACTGTGTAAAATTACGTTAAGCCATACCACCAGCTCTGTCGTAATTTGGAAGGACCTCATCGTGTCGTTTAATACCAAAATATGTTTCCGAAGGACCGACTCCTTATCGTGAGTATTTATTTATTTATTCCTTCTGATGCTGAAGATAATAATAAGAGCTACAGAGCTGAATCACTCATGTAGGTATATGTTTTGCAAGAGTGCACAACTGCTGACTTATTCGCAAGCCGATTATATTAACATAATCGGCCTGAATAGCTGCACTTTTTCTAAGTTGGACATGCAAGCAAAGAGAATGGCACTGGAGGTGAATGAGGTCAAGGCGAACTGCCTGCTGCCATCAAGCAAAGAGTCAGCGCATCACGTCCATGATTTCGTTTATTTGGGCACCAGCATTAACACTTACCAGTTTTCCACAAAAACCAAAAAAATATATATCCAACCTTGGAGAAATACAGAGTTCTCAAGTTGATATTCAACATCATTCTCCAATCTACCTTTGGACTGGAAGTTCAGATGAACTTGAGAAAAACAATTTTCTTCAACATGGCAGTACTACTTTTAATATAAAAAAATATGCAAAACGAATGCATTCGAAGGTATAAAATCGAAACGTAAATAGTGATAGATAAATGTCTCCAAAGAAAATAAAACATGATGCTTGAAACACAATACCGGCGAACGGCAAACTTCGCCAAATTGGGCGATGCTGTCGTTTCTCGTTCGCCCAGCTATTTCGCCTACTTAAACAGAATTAGTATTAGTATTAGTACTTTATTTAGTATTTAGAAAAAACTAAACCATATTTAGAAATGATAACAAATATAAATATAAAACAAAGAGAAATTATAATAAATTATTTTATTTTAAGCCAGATTTAACGAATCCACAACTGTATATTTTGAACAACAAAAAGAATTCGTGTTTATGTTGTTTTCTTTGAAAACGTTGAAAGCAAAAAAGAAATACGGCCACCTTTGGCACGTACAGCTGTCACCGCCCAGCAGTGCCATAGAAATAAATGTATTGCCACGAAATGCCGCTGACCGAACTTTGCATTTCGCTTTGGCCGTATTTAATTTCATATGATTGCGGGTGCTGTAATTTTGATAGCGCGTAGACTTATAGACCCGTCAGAATGAGTGGGATTATACAACTGTCAGCAGTGACGGACGTAGGTGTGTCGAAAGTTGAGTGTTGGCCAACTTTCGTTGGGTCCGTCGACGCAAGGGTTGCCAATCTGACGCTCTCTATGCAAACACACACAGTCTACTCAACTGTCAGTTTCAACCTTGAGCGGAACGTACGCAAATTACCCATTCTGACGGGGCCATTACTGTCGAACTGAATACTACAAAACGAGTAAAAAACAGGAACAGTCCAGCGCCTTCGTCTTGGTCTGCAGGCTGTATCGGGACACAGCCGCTAAATTTAAACGTAGAATACGTGGTATGGTTAAGAGCACATCTAAGTCAAAAACGAAAGCACACACTAAGAAAAAAATATCGATATCAAAATCGATAACAAAATCGATAAAAATATTGATAACAAAATCGATAAAAATATCGATAACAAAATCGATTACAAAATCTATAAAAAATCAATTACAAAATCGATAACAAAATCGATTAAAATATCGATAAAAAATATCGTTTGTTATGTCGATAAGTTCCGAAAATATCGATAAGTCCCGAGAACTGCGAAAATTTCTAAAATACCGAAAGAGTTCCCAGATTGAGTCTCCGTTTATATCCTTTTCTTTATAATTACCTTTATTTTAATTTTTCTTCCTCTATCATCCTTACTTTTATCGGTATCCTCACCCTCATATTTTTCTTTGTATTTATCTTTGTTTTTACTTTTATGTTTATCATATTCTTCATCCACATACTCCCCTTCACCTTTGCCCTTTATAAGTAAAGTGTTGAAATTTACCTGCCGAAGTGGTTTTGTATGGAAAATCATTTATGTCCATATATTTGAATAAAATAAACATACTTACAAGATATCAACCATTACTTCCTATATACCAAACGAAAGGAAAACTCTTGAATTTTCGATTAACGAAAACAAAACATTCGAGCGGTTTTCGCAAATTTTGGAAATAAAAAAAATTGCTAATTTTTTCAACAATTTTTGCATTAAAATGCTCAATCTTTGTTGAACTTATTTAAAATTTGTACACGATAATATTTCTATTGCTCCAAAGAACCTATATCCCAAAAATAAAAGTTTAATCTGCAAATAAAAAATTAGCCAATATTTACCGTTGTTTCTGCGACAGAAACCGAACTTGTTACTTACAAAAATTAATCTGTCGATAAGTTTGGAATTTTATATTTCAAACGCTTCACTTTTCTTTCAAATCACTTCATTAGTTCTCTTGCAATAGGCGTTTTCGTAAAGCTCTAAAAATTATAACTACAACATTTCAGCATAGCCTCCATATCGAAACGTAAGACGTATCCTACGTCAAAAATTAATTTTTAAACTTATATATGTATGTCCTTTCATTCAAAAATATATATATTATCTTACTATTTTAATTTCAGTATTTCAATGATATGTTTGAGACTAATTAGAGATTCACACTGGAGTTAAAGTTGAAAAATAGCTTTTTCTCAACTTGAGAAACAATGCTCTTTTCATACAAAGAAAAATGCCCGTTTTGTTGAGAGCGCTACGATCCTCCATTTGAGGTACTTAACCTCAAGTTTAGCTCAAACCTAAATGTTTGTTGGATTAAGTCAGCCTTGAAATCCAACGGAGAATCAATCTTGCCAAAAAGTGCTAAATACTTTTGACAAATTAGTTAGAAGTAAAATCCTCTATCGTAATAAAAATCCATTCTGTATAAGTCACTGATCAATGAGTGAGTCATTACGCCCGCCTTGGTATAAATATGTATGTATGCAGCAGAAGCATGGGTGGGAGAAAGATTATGCGGTGGAATTACATGACTTGCGAGATGAGCTGTATGAGATTATACAACGACATTGAACTTGGCTTCACTTGGCATTTCCAAACGGTGTCAGTTGGCATGAAAGAGAAACGAGCCAATCAAGATGAAGAAGCTTCGCTAGCAAAGAGATAAAACATATAACCAATAAAACTAAATTTGGGCAATTAGCATAAATTTTTAAACGAATCATGCTCGTTTGTATCTATGTATATATTATGAGTAGCTATGCAGTTATTTCTTCCCATAAGAAACTTACTCGTTATCTGACATGACAGAGCTTCAAAAAAATATTAAATAATTCATCAATTAGTACGTCTCGCCGCTATACTTTGCCCCTTAAGCGATTTAAGTAGATGGGATATATTTAGAGCCATCATGCTGTCCGTCCTAACCAGTAAATCCCACTCACATGTTGCTGCCAGCCAAAAAATCTACAAACAAACGTACACGTGCATATAATCGTACCACTCGCGCTGAGTGACAGCGCGCTTGCCTTGTAGTACTCCTAAATATATGTATGTCTTCATGTATATAAATGCGTTGGTGGCTACTGTTGCCGCTGCTGCACTGTTGACGAAGGTGACGGATGCAGCCAGCGACAGCAATGAACCCATAAGTCAAACTAACAAACGCATCAGTTTCATTTTTCCCACTTTTCCACAACTAAAAAGGCACTTTCAGTTTTTAGGTGGATTAACTACTTTATCCCTCAAAGCAAAAAAGGAAAACAAAAAAAAAATAAAAATAATAATAAAAAAAAAAGTGTAAAACTCTGGTAAAGCAGAAACTGCATAAGGGCAACAACAAATGAGCGCGCCAAAGCATATTGGCCTCTAGTTTTCCGCTATTTGATGTGTTGCCTTATTACTTGAATCCCTCGACTGACTGACACTGGGCGCTTAAATACACGCACTATTTGTAGGAGTTTATATACAAATGGACATATGTACATATGTATGCGCGTTTGTGCCCCTGGAAAAGTTAGGCGCGCATTCTGCAGCGCTATGCCTACGCTGTCTGCTCTGTTTCATTTCAATTCCGAACGGCTCCTCCTGATGAACGACACTGCTGCCTTGTTGCTGCTGCTGGTGCTTTATTTCGTATGAAAATCAAAAATTAAAACAACCTGGGTGGGATTAAGTAGGATTAGAAGGAAACGAAGCTAATTTTATTGCACGCGAGTGAGCGAGTGTGGGCAGAAGAGCGCACGCAAACACAAACTCACCGACACAAATATTTATGTAATACAAACGTACAACCAATCCCCAAATTATAACCTCAAATGATCAGCGCACCAAGTGTACCAATGTAGATAGATATAGGTATACATACATACATACTCGTCCATACATACATAGTGCTTGCTGACTGACTGCTGGAGCCACGATGATATGGAGCAAACCGGGTTGCTTCACAGTATTTTTAATTAGATATTTTCTTGCAGTATTAAATAGAAATAAAATTACTGTAAATTTTTATACAACACTACGCAAATGTTTTGCTTTGCTAGCTGATGGGATTCCTTTGCAAGATACGAGGGTAGGTCCAAGAGTTCGTGAAATGGAGGGGATGGACACCTAACCCCACCCATACCCTCCAGTTCACAAACTTCTGGCGGCTGCCTTAGTGTGATACTAATTGGGGACTCGTCTTTAGTATGTTAGTCAAGTTTCAACTCTATTGCGTCATTAGTTTACGAATAGTCGCACAGTGGTCTGAATAGAGAATCTAGCGGGACAAAACTATTTTAAAAGATTTGCGTTGATAGATTTGTACACAACTTGGCATCTACTAGTTTATAGGGTATCTGATTACAAATCTGCAGTCAGGTTTCATAAAACCAATAAATTAATTTTTTGATAAATTTTTAAAAATTTATAGAATTCACTCAAATTAAGGTTCCAATATGACGGCTTTCTAATTTAAAAAGTTAGGGGATTTTAATAGAACGTAGTGAAAATTAGGTTCCTCTTAAATTCAAATACTAAACAAAGTTAAAAAAAGTTGGCTATAGTTTTTAGTGTACTTATGTGTAGTTTATCGCTAAGTAATAAGAACAAAAATTTGGCAAAAATTTGCAGAACTTTTTTCTGCAATTTTTAAATCTAAAACATTTACATTTTACTGATACTTAGAAAAAGGTATGGTTTTTCACTATTATAAATGAAAAATTAATAATTTTTACGATAACACGACTGAACGCCACAATTTTCACTACTAATTTGAAAAAATAAATTGATTGAAATAAAACCTAGGGTGCGGAATACGTCTCTAGCGAACTCAGAAATTTTAAGGAATTTCTGGCACGCCCAGCAGCGTAGCGTTTACTGGTGCAAAATGTAAAAATTGGACTTTCATATAAATCCTAGAGTGGGACGCCTTCTTATTAATCCCTCCTAAGAAATTATATTAGGTCCTAGTACCGATTTAAAGATTTTCATTTTTAGTATTACGTCCCGCTAGATTCTCCATTCAGACCAAGTCTGCCTGTGTTAAACAAGTCTGGCATGGACTGTTCAAACATGGACTGTTCAAACATGGCAAGCCAGGCATCGCTTCGAATCATTGGTTCGCCCCCCTATAGTCCTGACGTGGCCCTGGACTTTTATCTGTTTCCAATTTAGAAAAAAGATTTAAGTGGATGGAAATTTTCCGACGACAATGAGGTCAAGGGGGCGATTTTGGCACAATTTGAGGCGAAAGACAAACATTTTTTTTTTCGACGGTTTAGAAATATTAATTACAAAGCCAATAAATGTATTCGGATTAAAGGTCATTATATTGAATAGGAAAAGTAAATGTATTTTTTTTCACTTACAACGTTTCCATTCCACGAACTTTTGGACCTCGCCTCGTACCTATGTAAGTATGTACATACATATACTATGTGCAAATGCGTACATATGTATGTATGCAGATGCCTATGCCAACTGTGGGTGTTGAATTGGCTGTTATGTTGGCTCTATTGTGGGCGATGGATTTCAATTTTGAAATGCACATTTCATGTTATCGTTTTCCTTTTTCGAGCGTGAATTTAATCAAATCAGCCAAAGTGGCAGAAAATAGCAATTACTCTGCAGTTTTGTTTTATGTCTTCATTTTTTCACATTTCCCATTTTGTATCTGTATTTTATTACATTTTACCATTTTGATCCGGGGACATTAAATTTTATTGCTGAGGACTTTTCATTAAAATTTTATTTCGCATACAAATCCAAGGCTCTCATTATGTATGATATGTATGTATTTAGGTACATTACAATTTACAATGCTATACATAATAACATTTACATATGTACCTTCGCCTGGATAAAATATTGTCGTAATCGCCATTTTGACGATTTTTAGTTATAGAAGCAGTTATACATATATTTTAAAATAATATCTTTCGATTGGTGTTTGCTCCACGCAGTTTCCGCGAAAGAGGGTCCGGTGTGATGCTTAAGTACACGGCCTGATATTTATTAGGAGATGTGGCTCTCGATTTATTTTTGGCCTATGGAAGTTAATTCAGACATTGATTCCACATACTATGTATCTCATTCATGGAAGTTATGTTATAAATAACTAACATGATAATTTTTTTATTAAATGAATCGCTCACCATACAAATTGATTAAAAATTGCGCACCACCCTGGCTTTTGAAAGCTATGGATGCTGCATTAGGAAAATGTTTTCCAATTAACAGGGATTTCTTCCGTAAAAGTGGAAAGCGCAACAAACTAAGTGCGAAAACCATGTAGCCTGGTATGGGGTCAGAAAGAGCTGCAAGAAAATTGCCCATTGGAAATGGGAAAATTTTCACTGTTACGCCCTAAAAATGCGAGGCCCCCATACGATCGGGCATAACGCGAGCTATGTGGGACCGCTATAGGGATCTGAAGAGAGAAGCGAGACGTATTTGCCGCAATAAGAAGAGAGAGACCGAAATACGTGAGTGCGAAGAGCTTGAAATGCTGGCCGACAAGAAAAATGCCCGAAAATTGTACCAGCGAGTTAGGCGACTTACGGAAGGTTTCAAGACCAGGGCGAAGTCCTGTAATAACATCCATGGCGACCTAGTGAATGGAAGCAGCACTGATAATAGTGGAGAAGGCGAACCCGATCCCCCAGTCGGTAATGGAGTGGATGTCCCACCGCCAGACTTTGACGAGGTACGAATGGCGATTATGCGGCCGAAAACCAACAAAACCGACGACTGGAATTTAAGCATGTTCTGCCCAGTCCACAGGAAAGGCGACCCCGCCATACGCGCCAACTACCGCAGGATCAGCCTTCTAAGCATAGGTTGCGAGGTTTTACCGAGTGTATTGTGTGAAAAACTGAAGCCTACCGTCAACGAACTTGGCTTGGGGCTTATCAGTGTGGCTTCAGACCTGACAAATCCACCATAAATCAGGTATTCACAATACGCAAAATCTTGGGAAAGCCTCCAGAGACAGGAGTACAACACCGTCAGCCAAAAAAAAAAATATATTAAAAATCATAAATTTGCACTTTCACGTACTAAAATTTAATGAAAAATTAAACAAAAATTCTGAACAAAAAATTTTAAACTTTTTTTCGTGTAATTGTTAAAGTTTATTGAACTTTTATAATTTTTTTTACGGAGTTTGACTACTAGGCACTCATGAAATTTGATGTGTAAATATATGCGTACGGCAAAGCATAAAAGTATGTTTACATATACATATATATAATGTCAATCACAACTCGAGGAAAAGTTAAGTCTCTTCCCTGTGCCACCGTGGTCACTTTTTTCTGCTACACATATTAAGCAATTTAAATATTTTTTAACTTAATATTTTACTAAACAAAAACCTTTACAAACCTCTTTTCATTGCTAGCGTCAATTTTTGGTTACTTTTACATTTGACATCTAGATTGTACACGAAAAAGTTATCGGTTTAATCTGAGATTATTTTATAATTCTAATTTTGTATGGCTAATCTCATTTTCTAATTACAGATTACGGAGGTAAGCTCGAAAATGAGGATAATCTATTTATATGTAAACCTATTATTATGCGATTCAGTTACATACATACACATATACGTTTTTAGAGAGTTGTGTAGAGAATGAAGTTGCCCGATTTTACCCGATGCTTGTTTTGTTCCCGTACTTTTTGCCATGATAAAAAAGAAGGTAATTTCAATAAACAACTTTTTGACGGATACCGAGATTTTTGAAGCTTCATAATTTGTTAATTTTGCTAGCAGCGTTACCATAGTGTTAATATTTAAAAATAAATTAGGGAAAAATTTCGAGATGGGAATTTCTTTCACAGTAAATGGGTGTAAATGTTTTAGTCTTCTAGAGCGAAACAACAAGTCTACATGCACATATGCATTGAAATATTATGTACATATAAAGAATGCAATTTTACTTCGAAGTAAAATGGATAATGGCATATGTACTTACGTTTATGGTATTTCTCACCCCTACCCCAAAACTAAAAACTAATCTATATGTATGTATGTATGTTGCGTTAACATTATTAAATGTTTTTATTTAGGTAATAAATTCAATAAACCCATCAAGATGTATTTTTCTCACCTTCTTATTTTCATTTTTATTTTAGTTTGTTCTCTTTTAACTTTAGATTTAAATATCGTATTGGAGAAAATGTTCCTTCCCAAAAAAAAAAAACGCTTTTTCAATTCTTTCCTCGATAGTCAACATACACATACATTGTACAATACATTTTTAAAAAAATTTGGACTTGTTAATTTTTCACCATTAATTTCAATAAACTTCGAATTCAAATGCTCCAAAAGATTCAAAAAATCAGCACTTGGTTTATAAAGACCTCCTTCAGATATGAGTAAATTATTGTCTTTCTCTTGTTATCGACGGACCCAGTTAAAATGATTTCAGAATTTTTAAAATTTTCGCCTTGCTGTTTTATCAATAAAAGAAATGTTTTACTTACAGCATTTACTAGCTGCATAAGTAAACCAAACACAATATCGATGCCATTTTAATAAGTACACTAATTCAAAGAACCGAAAAGAAGAATACGGCCTTATTCTTTTATATACATGTAAGTTACAATGTGTCACACATATGTAGGTATGACATATGCATATATTGCATAGTATATGTGTGCATAGTAGTTTAAATATATATATAATATATTTTCAATTTTGATTATATTCAAAACATTTGCCCTTGATTGGACTTTTTACTTTAATCCCGGTGACTTAGTCGCTTGCACCCAACCATTCTTCATCCTGGCGTGCAACAGCCGGACCATGCAGGCATTTCCGTTTTGACTTTACAGTTCGTGACTTTTGTGCGATGCCGTTTTTTTTTTTCTATATTTTCCCTACAGTGCTCTAAGTGTTGGCGTACATAGTACAAAGTTATGTGTGTAAGTATGTATGTATGTGATTGTGCAGTTGTGGGAGTGCGTGTTTTTTATGCACAACCAGTGAGTTTTACAAAAGGAAGAGCAAATGGTTTGCTCCGCTTTGCATGTTCATACATACATATGTACATACTTGCATACATACAAATGTCGGTATATTTGTAGGTGTCAGCAGCAAAGTCAACGTTGTACCTAATTTGATTCAGTTTGCTATGACAAGTTTCAAAAAAAAAAAAATCAAGTGAAATTACAATGCGCAAAAACGGGTGTAACAAAGAATGAATTTGCTTGCGTATTGGGTTTGGCGAAGGGAGTATGGCAAGATGTGGAGCGAGGAGCTTATGAAAATATCCACTCAGGCGCAACATGGCGGCGAAGACTGGGGGTGAGTATTTCGTGCGCACGCAATTCCATTACGAGATGAAATGGAAAATTGAATCCTTCGTTTTAATTTGTTTACCATCACCAAATCAAAGCAGAAGAAGCACCAAGCAGCATTGAATACATTTCGAACCTCTTCCACGAACCAATCGAATTTCAAAGCTGCCTTCGAATTTGGTGCTCATTTACTTTTAAATCTTTATTAAATAATTTCTAAAATTTTCCATAAAAAAAAGTTTTTAAATAAATTTACCACAGTGACCCATATTACTAATTCCGGCGACAAAATAGCACGTACCACACACATCCTGCCGACATTAAAGGCACTCGACTTTCTCCTGCTCAACTTGCGGCCCCCATCTATATACATTTAGGTACATTGCCACCGTTTCGCTTCGCTTGTCACATTAATACATAAACAAATCAGAAATGTAATGATGCAACTCTGCGGCTATTTGCTTTTCTTTACGCTTCATTTTGGTTCGAATTGAAATTTAAATACGAAAAGTAACCTAAAAAAATAAAATTAATGAAAACGAAAATGGCAACGGAAATGAAAACAAAGTCAGACGGCTTTTTCTTTTCTCGCTTCCTTCGTCGATGAACAGCATCATATTTTAGATGACACAATTGAGCGTGTCAATTTTGTATTTGTTGGGCTTAAGTCCAAGTACTCGAGCGGAACACGCGTGGCGTGAAATTAGTTTGACTCTTTAATTTCTCGTCTCTTGTAATTACATACTAAATAAATATGTAGGTTTGTAAATTCACTTGTTTGAGTAGATATTTTCTTGGAAAATTATCTAGAGTAGATTTTATTCACAACAAGAAGAGGTCAAATGGTAAATGTCTGTCCAACGTTGCAAGGAAGCTCTTTCTAAGTAAGCGTTTTCTTCCGATCAGTGTTACCGCTATGGGACTAAAGTCACGATTCTCCCTTTCTCCAAATTTGTGCGGTTTTTGACTCTCTAGTATTGAAACTCAGAGTTTTAAGGACTTTAGATCGAGTGGTAATTGCAGAATCGAATAACAAGATCGAATGACAAGAGCAAGGAACAGCCCAGAGCATACTGTATCTCATCCCAAATGGATGGTATAACAACACTTCCGATTGATGAAATAAGAACCTTAGTCTAGCGAAACCCGGGAAGCTGCTGAGATGACTCCACTTCGTCTTCTCTGAAAATTACGATATTAAATCGCACCGCATAAAGTTTGCGCTTATCCAGCTGCGGAAACCTGTTTGACGCCCCATTGTCGACCATTGGCCAGAAAGACAACGTAACTTTGCATGTCGAGGTTTATGCCCAGCGCTCGCTGAGCCTACGATTAACCCATCTTTCCAGTAGTAGTTCACAAGTTTTCAAAGAAAATTCTTCCCCGTGCGTGTAGATGACATTAATCAATTCATCAGCCCTGCAATTTCCTGCGATTTCAGTGTGTTCTAGTGCCTAATTAACTCGATTTGGAAATATTCAGCCACGATTGAAATAGACGATAGGAATTCCCCGACCAGTTTCTATCGTGCTATGTGCATCCCAGGGCTACGCCGCTAGGCTATCAAAGTAGATATTTAGCCTTCTAATCCGAATTATACTGGTGTGTAGCCTCTACTGCCTCTGCTATAGCTACCTCATGAGATCCAGTAGGAGTTCCTGAATAAGAGAATTTTTGAGAGCGCCTTACACAATACACCTTCTCCAGCTCTGCTGTTCAGCTTCGATCCATCTGTGAAGATATTTATTGGTCCAATGGTCTTTTCCATTCCCTCATTCGCCGTTTGGGTGGATGTGTGTAGAGAAGAACTCGATCCGGGCCAGTCAATGAACACTCCGATCCATTTCTTCAGATAAAAAGTCGAAGTTTTTAAGAATTTCCGTTCGCTGGGTTGAAGGAGGAACCAGACCTTCTTGACCGAGACCAACTTTACCCGCTATATCAGAAAGTGTGAGGCTAAGCTATAGGCTTAGTCCGGAGCGTTACGCTGATGCCGCCCTTTGGACACGCTCCAGACTCTTAACTTTAGTAAATATATTTAGTGAATACCACCAGACATTGACCAACACATCACCTTTGTAGAAGACCGCAGTATTTGGCTTCTAAAATAACTTCTTGTTAAGGATCACGTCCGAACGCATAGGCAATAACTCGACATTCTCTACTTTGCAGATCCTCTAGGACGTTGTTTACCAATGTAATTTATTGAAAGGCTCAGAGAACATCTGCCTGCGGGGTACGTCTGCTCATTCTACCCTGTACGGAAGCGTTTCTCCATTCCGCTCTTATGTCGAAGAGCATACGGAAGCCTAACTAAGTAGCTGTCTGCTCCAACGATAGCACTGGCTATTACTATTGCGCCGGGTAACGCATTTTTAAAAGCCACTCGATATTAAGAAAATCGCCAACTGCAGAGTCTTGCTGCGAGATTGAGCCCTCTCGAGGAATTCCATTTCTTAGATAAAACTCAATCAGTCTTTCAAAAGTGTTAAATTAGAGATACCTTTCCTTCCTTGGGAATAAACGCAACCCTCACATTACTGCAAGTCCTCCTGTCTACGTATATCACTTAGATCGGAATGAGCAAGCGACACGAGACTTCTACAATTTGCATTTGAAGGATATAAAAGAATGAATAGCCTAGAGCAGTCAGCGCTTCTCCAGTATTTCACCAGAGGAAACATAACAGTCTACTGTACGAGTATGGGTAGGCTCACTCGGTGCAGAGTTAGCAGGGAAATGAGCTTCGAGGAATAGCTTAAGCGACTCCTCTTCGCTCATCGTCCAGTTGCCCTCCCCGCCTCTCAAGTATGCCAAGGGAACAGAACTCCTTGCAATAATGCGCCTAAAGGAGGAGGATTTATGGCAGCCCTGCACGTTTTCGCAGTAATTCCTCTACAAATTGCCTTGCTCTTGAACTTAAAGATATCGCGTCTGACCTCGAAAAGTTCCCAGCTGTAGTATAGTCCACTCTTCTTAGCTTTAAGTGGCGTTTGACTTGCCAGCGAACCAGTTCGGTTTGGTCGCATTGTAACATGCCGATGTGAACTTTTCAACCAAATTATCAATCGAACTTTCGGTACTAAAGCTCTTCTAGCAGCCTCTGCGAGTAGCTCCCGCAGTTTATTTCTGAGAATACTTTAAGGACGACCTTCGTCCATGCAAAACAGGCCTGTGGTCCAAGAAGGTCAAGGACTCTTGCCTTTGCCACAGTGATAGAAGTAGGCTCATTACTCCTATATTTCTAACTACTCACTTAGAAAAAAATCAAAAAGCGTCTCAGCTCTTGCCTATACATATGTGTAGCTCACAAGCACGAATCAGCCATTGTCTGTAGGCGATTCGTTTAATACCTTTTTGTCCAGCTTTTATAAAAAAAGAAATATTGTGGGTGTTCATCCAAACGTTTAAATGCATCATAGCCGCAGATTACGAGGTTTACGTGGTTACGAGGCATTTACGAGTTTTCTTGATAAATTTTTACAAAAAGACAACTTTTCTTTTGAACGAGATGCATATCGCTCCGCTATAATTTAATTTGGGAGACATCGCTTTTTGTTCCTAACCGAGTAACAACGGAGTACAAAACCGACCAATCTCGCGTTCATATCATGCCTCAGGCAACATTCTTCTATTGCTCGTTTAGGAGATCTCCCGTTTAACTTCTCAGCTTTAGAGAGGTCGCTTTAGAGATTTCCCGTTTGGGTCCTAAGCGATTAATACAGGAGTGCAAAACCGATAAATCTCGCTTATTTCTGCGAAATTAGGCCAAAGGGAGTACTCTTTTATTTATCACATAGGGAGATCTCCCTTTAAGTTCTGTTTGGGGCTAGTGCGTTATACTTCTGTAAAAATATTAGGAATGGAATCCTTTGGATAGAGAAAGTATGCTAAATTTGTGACCAGCACTGTCTATACCTACTTAAATATATTTCTACCTCGAAATCGAATTCATTAGTTCATCTAACAGCATCTTTAAACAATTGTATTAAATGCTTGTACATTTAAATACAAATACATATGTACGTACTAAACACCATATCTACTAAGTATATATGTATATGTATGTACATATATAGTTATTCATACATACTAACTACGTAATTAGTAATGCCTCGCACAAATTACATTAAAAATGCACAAATTCATAAGTTGCATACATTTCGTTGTTACATGCTTAGAATTTTAGTTGCTTTTGTTTTTGCAATTTACATTTACATACAGCGAGAATAAAAATGATGCAGAGAGAAAACCAAATGGCGTGGGAGGTAGACGAAAACTGACAGTGAACAATTTATGGGTGGTTGATTGCTTAACTACGCACATTCATACATACGTACGTTCATATATGCAAGTATGATTGTTTATTATTTGTATTATGAATGTATGCCAACTAGGATGCCTCACATAAAAAATATGCTGTTTTCAGAATCCAATCATACATTATCAGCACAATTGTGAATACTCCCGGGGAGTTGGCTCTTCGGGAATTTGTTTCTCCCGAGAAAAAATCCTCCAATCCTCTGGGAATTTTTATTCATGATAGGAGGAAGGGGAAAAGAGAGGAAACTCCCATTGAGTTTCTGTTTAGAAACGGCCTGTATATATATTTATTGACCTCTATCAAAACAATTCGAATCAATTCAATGTCATTGGACGTGGTTTCCTAGGGAGGAAGACATCGACATCTCTTTAATACGGGAACGCCTACCCACTTGAGGAAGACTCGCAAAACCACCTGGGAGCTATTCAAAAAAAGTGTCTCCCAATGAATTATACAGAATATCTTTTGAAGACTACTCCACTACAAGCGAACTTGATACCAGGACGGATTGTCTAAATGAGAGTTTACGAAAGCATAACCGTTAAGATACGGCAAGAAAACTGGCACACCTTGATGGAATTATGAACTTACAACGAATGTTACGGAAGTAAGGTCTGGCACTAATACATGGCAATCTTAAGGAAGTATAAAAAGGTTAACCGCGATGCCAAAGGGAGGGAATTTTCCATCGAGAATACCAAGGAACAAGTAAGGCTGGGCAGAATCGTCACCAATGGCCACTCTCAACCGACATATAGGGCTAGCTTATTTATTTACATATAGTCTAAGTACAGAACAGTTTGGCCCAAAACCCACATCAAATTCAAGTTGAATAAAACGAATGAATCTTCTCGCGAGGACCGCTATCTCGCGAGATTATCGTACATCGTAGAGTTCGTTATGCTTGCTAGTTTCTCGGTACGCACTCTAAGGGTGTGTTCTTAAAGTAGAGCTATTTAAACCATTTGCTATTTATGGTTTTCCTCCCTTTAAGTTACCAGCTATGGGCGAAGTATTAACAATTATGTTTGCGGAAGCTTCGAGTGTAGGAACTCTGCAATTTTTAGAGGGTTTCTAAACCTTACACATGTTCCGCTAAGCTAGTGTAATATTACAGTAATCCTTATTCCAAAAACGGGGAATCGTGGTCTTTTGTGCTGTAGACCTTTCAGCGGCTCTTAGATCTGCATATCGGAGACAAGATGTGCAAAGGTTCGTTCTCTCAACATGTCTACCTAAAATAGAAGACAAGCGAGTCCGCCCTTCATGAAGTGGTTCGACCGATTGAGAGCTCGCTCTACTACAAATAACCTACTGCAGCATCCTTTAGTGAGATATAAAGGGTACTTTTAATAATGATGCGTGAAGTAGGGCTAGATTTCTGTTTTCGGTCAAGGAGAAGAGCAGTTCATGCCGAATTAGGTTCAGTAGACAGTATATCCGAAGGGCACCCCGTCAAAGAGGACTGCTTTCAAAGCTAGTATGGTTCGTGGTGATGAACAAACGATTAGTAAACCTAGACTCACAAAGAATCAAAGTGGTTGGTTATCCCGACGTTTTAGCCATTCACGTATCGGGTCAATTTCCATCGGGTACAGAACTGGATCTCTTACAAAGGTTCAAACTATCTTGGAGATGTTCTAGATCACAAGCTTAAATCGAGGCCTAACATTGAGGAGCGAAGAAGGAAGGCCCTGTGGCCCCCTATGCAGCCACCACCGCAATCTTCAATCCTAACGATAACTTTATATCAAAGATCTGGCTGGACCAGCCCCGAACCTCAAGTCGTAAGGACTGGTTTTGGGAAGAGACCGAATGCTTGGGGGAATGGATGTCCCTTTTGGCCTACCTGTTAAATTTGCCAACATAATGACTTTTGTGATGCAATTTTCGAAGAAAACTTTCTAAGGAAAAAGTTTTGCGATGTAAATTTCTTACGAAAAAAGCTATTTCGGAGAAAAATTCCAGCTCACGTATGGCCCTGAATTGAGCCAAAATACTTCGATGAGAGTCGATTTTTTCTTTGAATGGAGCGTGAGACACTCTGATGTACATACATATGCATGTGTATAAGTGTGTTTGTATGAGCTTTCATTGCACGCCAGCGAAATTTTCATATTGCATCAAGCATACACAAACAGCGCTAATTTTGAGTGTACACGTCGTTTTTGGAGAAAAAAAAGTTTGAAGATGCTCTAACTCCCTGGGTGTCGTGCAATGCAGGCCGCACTTCTTCTCTTAAGTATGTACCAGATGAATTACCAAAGCTTCTGTATAAAGGTTTGTGCATGCCATAACGAAATGTTTGCAAACAATTCGGTTAATTATTCACGCAATGTCGCTGTGATGCTCAAAACGAGGAACGAACAAAAGCAACACTACTATGTGTTTTAACGCATTCAGTTGTTGACAATGAGTTTTGCATGGATGGAGCGTAGGAGGGCCATGACAGCGTAGCAGGCAAGGCTTTTTAATATTTATGAACACAACCGATTCACTAATTATAATTAGGAATTGAAAAGTTAGTAAAAGGATACTTGCCACTGAAAAGCATATACATATGTATATATATACATAAAGTATATGTATATGGTATGTTCGTGTGAGTGAGTGTTTGAGTGTTTGAGTGTTTACGTGACTGGAATGTAAATTTACTTCCAACGCTTTTTGACGGAAAACGTGGTTAGAAACGCTTGCAAAGGGTTGAGTTTTCAAAAACTCGTTTCGGTTACATTTGATTTTTTATTATTGGTAAAAAAGAAAAAAGATTTCGAAATACATACATATATTTTTCATGAGGGTGGTGCAAAGCGAGAAATTAAGAATATTTATGTAAAATTCCTTGGACATAGGCAGAAACTCACATAGATACTATTGAGTAAATACTGCGAGCAGCCACACCAAATAGGGGTCAATATGATCATTCACTTGAAGCCGCTATGATTTTTCATAACTGGTGCACACAACAGAGAGATGCTTAGAATAAGGCACATCTCGCCATATCTGTTTAATATTACGAAAATACGAAAGGAATTTGACTTCACTTCTCTAATGCAGTAAGCTCTGTTCAAACTCAAAGGACCTTTCATCAACTATCCGCTGTCTAAGTACTGCACCAGGTTGCCATCACTCATTGGGGCCCTCTTCGCCATGCTTCTTAAACATTTGTATGCCCACGTCCTCTATAGACGCCAGGCTCTCATAATCGCGTGATGATTTCGTAGATTCCAAAAATGTTGATACAGCTGCTGAGAGGTACACTTTACAAGGTGTCCACGCCGTTTGACACTGGGCGACGATGTGTATGCCCAAATAAATCACCCAAATTTTACGCAGAATTTTTTTTAAACTTTGGGTATATAGGTTAAGTTGGAATGGTTGGAGAGTAGATCCCAGAGGGCAGCTGGAAATCGGGAAATTTTGCTTACCGTTCTTTTTTGATCAGGCTCTCACAAAGTTGAATAAAAGTTTTTTCATCATTCGCAAGTGCTCGAATGAAGAATAAAAATTTATTCGTCATTCAAAATTAGAAAAATTATGAATAAAATTGTATTTTTTATTTGAATAATAATTCATACAAAAACGCCCATTCCTGATTGGAACAGACTAACTGAATGTCAAAAACATAGCGAATTTATACATTCGCCGTAGTCCAAGGCGAATTTATCCTTGGTCAAAATCAGCTGATCACATCTAGATAAACAAATAAAAGCATTGAGATGACGGCATTGAAACAAAATTATTGAATTAAAGTGAACACAATTTAACGAAAAACGGAAGAGATACGACGTGAAATTTTGTAAAGATCTGTTAAGGAAGCGGTTTTCTATGCTTTTGCGGCGCAGATTCCTGCCCAGTTCCTTGCGTGATATCAGCTGCTTTTTGATGATGTTCCTCTTCATATCAATAACATTTGTATTTTAGATCACCAGAGTGCTACCCGACTTCGACGCCACAAATAGTATCATTCACATATTAACCTGTCTATTAGGACTATTTTTGCATTTGAATTTACAAGCGAATATGCTGAAATGTAGACACAAGTGTGTGTAGTAAGTTGGTGCATGTGTATATAAATTATATGTAAAAAATAATATATAATAACGTCACTCGTCTTGCAGCGATGGTACTAACACCACCGGCATGCGAAAAGTTGGCTCCACCATTGCATTGCAGTATTTGTGACACTTGCATTCTAAAACGAGATCGCCACTGAAGAATTATCCTTAAACGTATTCCAAGGCGTCCTCCTCCAGAATGCCACAGTCGTCTGGGTAGGAAGTGGTCAATGTGTCATTTCGGGGACCTTTTTCTATGTAACCATGAGATCAGAAAAATCTTCGTCTGAAACTAAGTCTTCTAACTTGGCAGTGGACTGACTTGCAAATGAGCTTGAAGAGGGGTCCCCTGGCAACCAAATCGTCTGCGTCCGAAAAGCTCAGCCAATCATCTGAATCTCTGGACACATTTCCTGTGCCTTGTAAATACCCCGCGTTCCGTGCTAAAAAAAAGAAAGTCATGTAATCTGTATTTAATAATCAACGTGAATTACACCTAATATGTACTTCCTCGGCCTATATATGAACTCCTTTGGAGTTGGGTGGTCATTAAGTCCACCTTTGCTGTTAATAGCACCAAAGAAGTGCTCTACCACGTCCTGTTCCGCTTACACGTTAAAATGTATTCCACGTTTGAATTTTTACGTACATATTCGTATAGAAATATCAATGCCTTGTTCGACATAAGGATGCTTCTTTGGAAATGCTCTAACCCATTCTTGTTAGGAATGATCTGCAACTGCATGAAATCATTCATTCTTTCTAAAACTTCTGACTGCTTTGAAAGGGTCCTTCCAAATGGTTCCTTTAGTTTTAATACAATTGTAATTAAATAGGGTAAGTATACTTCTTAGTTCCCTGATAGATTAAATATACCTTTCCAGGATAATTAAAGTTTTCCATGATCGAATTAAGTACGTCGTACCAATCGTTTATGATTTGTATTATCATGTCTTCTGTCTCAGTGGGCCTTTAAATGTCGAAACCTAATGAGTAGAACTAGCTGTGGTATGAGAAAACAGCTGCGCTGCAGGTTTTACTTTCTGTCGGTCTGAAACTTCATTTATGTTGAATTAGCTTACAATAAGGAGATAGTTTTCATACCTATTCCTTTTACTGAGCTTGAATGCTATAGAGATGTCAGATTTTGACGTATGTCTCAACAAATCAGAAATCAGTTGCGTTCGCGTAGCAGTTAATTGCAGTGTTGCAGTATTTTAACGACGTCGTTTTGTCAGTATCGTTTGAACGACAATGCTTTCAAAGTTATGTGATTCATGCCCAGGTCGAATAGTATGGTGTCAACTACTGAAGCTCCGAATATATCCGAATCTGTGGTTTTCTCACAAATGGCATAAGTGAGTCTAAATTTTAAAATAATAAAAAAAAAAAAACGAATTGTCTAATTTACGTACCTAGATCTGGATTGGTTTTGATATCAAATTCAGAAAATGATTCCGCCGGGTGCTTAAATTTGGATTCGCCTGCTAAGTATGTGGGCGGAAATGCCTTGCCATTAAATACCTATAAGTATGTATGTATATATTTACGTATTTTTAGCTCCAATTGCCTGTTTCCTTGGGGTTAACACAACTAAAGGGCTTGGTATTAGAGATGGACACGGGCGTAAATTTTCAAGCCCGGCTCGGCACGAGTGCAAAATCAATTTTCAAAACGAGCCCGCACGTTAAGAATTTTAGTGGGGCCCGGCCCAGCACGACGGGACACGTCCCAGCCCGGAAATAAAAAGCCAACTTTTATTGTATGTATGCATATGTACATATTTTTATACCCGAGCGCACTTGTGCACAAGGGTATTATAACTTTGTTCACATAACGGTTGTTTGTAACAGGCAAAACGAATCGAGATAGAAATAGACAAATGCATTCATAAATGACCTGAATGAAAAGAGAAATCGATTAAGCGGTGACGGTCTGTCCGTCCGTCCGTCTTTGCACACGATAACTCGAGTAAAAATTAAGATATCTTAACAAAACTTGGTACGTGCACTTCTTTCTGGCATAGGACGGATGGTATTGAAAATGGGCAAAATCGGACAATAACCACGCNGATAATAACTACGCATACCTCCCGTATAATGCGATATTTTAGTAATTAACACTGCATAGCAAGAGATACGTTCTCTGCCAAGAGCACTGGTGCGCCATTCCAAATAAAGCAAAGGCACAGAACGTTATTTACGTTCTTTGGCAAAGGCAGTTAATCCTGGCGGGTTCACAGGATGAAAAGTTGTTCCAGCTTTTATTAGAGATCTGAGTTTTGTTATTAGCTACATACATATGTAGTTTTAATAGGTGGCGTTTAGTATCGTACTATTAGAACTTAAAATTCTTTAATGCTGGAACTGCTCATTCAGGCATCTACGACATTCAGTAACGGCTATTATTTCAGCAATAAACCACCTATGAATTCTGAGTGTCTATTGTACATATTTGCATCAACCGAACGTACTCGTAAATTTGCGAAGGATTCGTATTCTGCGTTTTGTCCACAATATAATAATATATAATAATATATATATAATAATATAATGTATATATATATATAATATAATATATATAATATAATATATATATATTATATATATATATATATATATATATATATTATATTATATATACATAATAACATATTATGTTAATATTAAGTATCTAACCACCCTGTAAGTTATGCCTTGTGAGCTGTTTATTTGTCTCCTGACACCCAGTATCAAATTCGAATTTATTCCAGACAACTACCTGTCCGTCTTCT